>NC_072425.2:62797500-63097500 GCF_028878055.3 Symphalangus syndactylus | reverse complement strand
TCAATGCCAGCTTCTCAGGAAGGTGAGAGTTTACATGTAGGCCCCCAAAGTACCCCCCTTGAAGGCTGGCAATATAGAAAAAACATGTCTCAGTCCATCTGTGAACCACAAAATAATGCACAAAATAGACTGTGCATGGTAACTTGAAACACTTATTACCATACAGGCAAAATGTATAAAAAGCCAAAGAAAATCAAGCCACATCTCAGCCATATTCTTTGGCACTTCTTGGCCTCCATATCTATTTCTTGATAAGCAAAAATGTTAATGCAGAGACATATTTCCTGCACAGTACAAGTAAAATTAGAGCAAAGTAAAAGTTTCAGGTTCAATTCCTCCTCTTTCTGATGAACTTAGAGGTTAATTCACTCCTAGATCTGGATTGAAAATAAAGTGGACATTGAACTTTGATGAATTTTTCAACCACTGCATTCTGGGGCCTCAACAAGCAAACACAGAACTTTATTAATAGATTAGTGGAAAACAGGAAAAGTTATGAGGAAAAAAGAATAAAAACAAGTTTATAACACTTTATAGTAATTTGACTTTATGCCCATTTCTGACTACAAGGTGAAAGTATTAGAGGGAAATATGTTCTTTGCTGTCTTGAAAGCAAATAACACTAAACTGAATGGCAACTCACAGACTAAGAAATACAAATAGTCAATAAAATAGAAAAAATGGGGCAAGCTTGCTGTAGTAAGAGATATACTAAATAAAATAACGTACCATGTTTCATTTTTCAAATTTATTTTTAAAAGTTATTTAATGATAATCAAAAATTCTGGCAAGAATACAGGGAAACAGGTACAAGTTGAGCATCCCTAATCCAAAAATCTGAAATTCAAAATGCTCCAAAATATGAAATATGTGGGTGCCAACCTGTTGCCACATGTGGAAAATTCCACACTTCACCTCATGCGATGGTTCACAGTCAAAACACGGGCATATAACACACAGTTTATTCAGCGGCCTCAAAAGAAAAAATCCCAGCCAGCCTCCTTCATTGTGATATCTTTTCCACACAAATCCAGATACCCTCACACAAACACACCCACAAATGGTAATAAATGGCACAGGTACAGGCTGAATATTAATAATGGCAGGCTCCCCATGATGCCCCACATTGTGCCAAGACCTGCATGCATTACACTGTGGGTTTTTGGTAATTCTCTGCTCTGTGGTGTAAAGATATTGTTGAAAATGTCAAAAAGGTCTGCAGATGCCCCTATGAGTAACTGATTTTTTAAAAAAGAAAGGATTTATGCGTATCTCTACCACAGAAAGTCAAGTCAAGCTATTGGAGAAATTGGACAACAACATAGGCCTGAAAAGTCTTACAGAAAGAAGAGTATGGTGTTAGAATGACAACCATATATGACCTGAAGAAACAAAAGGATAAACTATCAAAGTTCTATACTGAAAGTGATGAAGAGAAGTTCAAAACAGAAAAACACTGCATAAATCTAAAAATGAAGATCTCAATTGTGTATTAAAAGAGTGGATCTATAAGCATCACAGTGAATATGAAAGGGTATGCTGACACTTAATGGTATGCTGATCATGAGACAAGAAAAGATCTATCAAGATTAACTGAAAATTGAAAGAAACTGTGGATATTTGACAGACTAATCCCAGAATTTTAAGAAAAGACATGTCATTAATTTTGTAAAGATCTGTGGTGATCACCACTGATCCCACAGAAATAGAAACTACCATCAGAGAATACTATAAACACCTCTACACAAATAAACTAGAAAATCTAGAAGAAATGGATTAATTCCTCGACACATACATCTTCCGAAAACTAAAGCAGGAAGAAGTTGAATCTCGGAATAGACCAATAACAGGATCTGAAATTGAGGCAATAATCAATAGCTTACCACCCAAAAAAATCCAGTACCAGATGGATTCACAGCCGAATTCTACCAGAGGTACAAAGAGGAGCTGGTATCATTCCTTCTGAAACTATTCCAATCAATAGAAAAAGAGGGAATCCTCCCTAACTCATTTTATGAGGCCAGCATCATCCTGACACCAAAGCCTGGCAGAGACACAACAAAAAAAGAGAATTTTAGACCAATATCCTTGATGAACATCGATGCAAAAATCCTCAATAAAATACTGGCAAACTGAATCCAGCAGCACATCAAAAAGCTTATCAACCATGATCAAGTGGGCTTCATCCCTGCAATGCATATAAACCAGCATATAAACAAAACCAAAGACAAAAACCACATGATTATCTCAATAGATACAGAAAAGGCCTTTGACAAAATTCAACAATGCTTCATGCTAAAAACTCTCAATAAATTAGGTATTGATGGGATGTATCTCAAAATAATAAGAGCTATCTATGACAAACTCACAGCCAATATCATACTGAATGGGCAAAAACTAGAAGCACTCCCTTTGAAAACTGGCACAAGACAGGGATGCCCTCTCTCACCACTCCTATTCAACATAGTGTTGGAAGTTCTGGCCAGGGCAATCAGGCAGCAGAAGGAAATAAATGGTATTCAATTAGGAAAAGAGGAAGTCAAATTGTCCCTGTTTGCAGATGACATGATTGTATATCTAGAAAACCCCATTGTCTCAGCCCAAAATCTCCTTAAGCTGATTAGCAACTTCAGCAAAGTCTCAGGATACAAAATCAATGTACAAAAATCACAAGCATTCTTATACACCAATAACAGACAGAGAGCCAAATCATGAGTGAATTCCCATTCACAATTGATTCAAAGAGAATAAAATACCTAGGAATCCAACTTACATGTGATGTGAAGGACCTCTTCAAGGAGAACTACAATCCACTGCTCAATGAAATAAAACAGGATACAAACAAATGGAAGAACATTCCATGCTCATGGGTAGGAAGAATCAATATCGTGAAAATGGCCATACTGCCCAAGGTAATTTATAGATTCAATGCCATCCCCATCAAGCTACCAATGACTTTCTTCACAGAATTGGAAAAAAACTACTTTAAAGTTCATATGGAACCAAAAAAGAGCCCACATCGCCAAGTCAATCCTAAGCCAAAAGAACAAAGCTGGAGGCATCATGCTACCTGACTTCAAACTATACTACAAGGCTACAGTAACCAAAACAGCATGGTAGTGGTACCGAAACAGAGATACAGACCAATGGAACAGAACAGAGCCCTCAGAAATAATGCCACATATCTACAACTATCTGATCTTTGACAAACCTGACAAAAACAAGAAATGGGGAAAGGATTCCCCATTTAATAAATGGTACTGGGAAAACTGGCTAGCCATATGTAAAAAGCTGAAACTGGATCCCTTCCTTACACCTTATACAAAAATTAATTCAAGATGGATTAAAGACTTAAATGTTAGACCTAAAACCATAAAAACCCTAGAAGAAAATCTAGGCATTACCATTCAGGACATAGGCATGGGCAAGGACTTCATGTCTAAAACACCAAAAGCAATGGTAACAAAGGCCAAAATTGACAAATCAGATCTAATTAAACTAAAGAGCTTCTGCGCAGCTAAAGAAACTACCATCAGAGTGAACAGGCAACCTACAGAATGGAAGAAAATTTTTGCAAGCTACTCATCTGACAAAGGGCTAATATCCAGAATCTACAATGAACTCAAACAAATTTACAAGAAAAAAACAAACAACTCCATCAAAAAGTGGGCGAAGGATATGAACAGACACTTCTCAAAAGAAGACATTTATGCAGCCAAAAAACACATGAAAAAATGCTCATCATCACTGGCCATCAGAGAAATGCAAATCAAAACCACAATGAGATACCATCTTACACCAGTGAGAATGGCCATCATTAAAAAGTCAGGAAATAACAGGTGCTGGAGACGATGTGGAGAAATAGGAACACTTTTACACTGTTGGTGGGACTGTAAACTAGTTCAACCATTGTGGAAGTCAGTGTGGCACACATAAGTGTCAACTTATTTATGACAGGCAAAAGCTTACATCCTCACTGTTTTCAAGGAGTGAATCTCTTACCAGTCCATTATTATGCTAACAAAAAGGTATGGGTCACCAGTAAATCTTTTCTGACCAGTTTCACAAACATTTTGTACCAGGGGCTCATAGTCACTGCAAGGAAGCTGGACCGGATGACAACTACAAGATTTTGTAACTAATTGACAACTGTTTTATTCATCCTCCAGCTAAAATTCTCATCAAAAATATTTATGCTATTTCTAGTTCTAGATCCCTGAGGAATCGCCACACTGACTTCCACAATGGTTGAACTAGTTTACAGTCCCACCAACAGTGTAAAAGTGTTCCTATTTCTCCACATCCTCTCCAGCACCTGTTGTTTCCTGATTTTTTAATGATGGCCATTCTAACTGGTGTGAGATGGTATCTCACTGTGGTTTTGATTTGCATTTCTCTGATGGCCAGTGATGAGGAGCATTTCTTCATGTGTTTTTTGGCTGCATAAATGTCTTCTTTTGAGAAGTGTCTGTTCATGTCCTCTGCCCACTTTTTGATGGGGTTGTTTGTTTTTTTCTTGTAAATTTGTTTGAGTTCATTGTAGATTCTGGATATTAGCCCTTTGTCAGATGAGTAGGTTGCAAAAATTTTCTCCCATTGTGTAGGTTGCCTGTTCACTCTGATGATAGTTTCTTTTGCTGTGCAGAAGCTCTTTAGTTGACCCAGCCATCCCATTACTGGGTATATACCCAAAGGACTATAAATCATGCTGCTATAAAGACACATGCACACGTATGTTTATTGCGGCACTATTCACAATAGCAAAG
This sequence comes from Symphalangus syndactylus, assembly GCF_028878055.3. Classification (NCBI taxonomy): domain Eukaryota; kingdom Metazoa; phylum Chordata; class Mammalia; order Primates; family Hylobatidae; genus Symphalangus; species Symphalangus syndactylus. The sequence continues at coordinate 63,092,734 of NC_072425.2, read as the reverse complement.
AGTTGGAACCAACCCAAATGTCCAACAATGATAGACTGGATTAAGAAAATGTGGCACATATACACCATGGAATACTATGCAGCCATAAAAAATGATGAGTTCGTGTCCTTTGTAGGGACATGGATGAAACTGGAAAACATCATTCTCAGTAAACTATCGTAAGGACAAAAAACCAAACACCGCAGGTTCTCACTCATAGGTGGGAATTGAACAATGAGAACTCATGGACACAGGAAGGGGAACATCACACTCCGGGGACTGTTGTGGGGTGGGGGGAGGGGGAGGGACAGCATTAGGAGATACACCTAATGCTAAATGACGAGTTAATGGGTGCAGGAAATCAACATGGCACATGGATACATATGTAACAAACCTGCACATTGTGCACATGTACCCTAAAACCCTAAAGTATAATAAAAAAAAATTAAAAAAAAAAATATAGCAGTAAAAAAAAAAAAAAAAAAAAATACAAAAATTAGCCAGGTGTAGTGATGTAGGCCTGTAATCCCAGCTCCTCAGGAGGCTGAGGCAGGAGAATCTCTTTAACCCGGGAGGTGGAGGTTGTAGTGGGCTGAGATTACACCACTACACTCTAGCATGGGCAACAGAGTGAAATTCCAACTAAAAAAAAAAAAGCCATTGGCAGCCAGATGTGGTGGCACATGCTTGTAATTCCAGCTACTCGGGTGGCTGAGGTGGGAGGACCACTTCTGTCCAAGAATTTGAGACCAGCTCAGGCAACATAGCAAGACCCCCATCTCAAAAAAAAAAAAAAAAAAAAAAGAAAGGAAAAAAGAGCCAATGGCCAGGGAAGTGCTTAGAAAACATGGGAGCACCTTCTTCCCTTCTCTCCAGCTCCTCACTGGGTGCCCTCAACACCTCTTGCTGTCATTTCTTAAGCTTGCCCACATTTGTAGGTGGCAAATTGCATCACTCTCTTGCCAGCCAAACTTTTGTGACACTTGCTGGTTGTTCCAATATTTAAAATATGAATATTCTGGGAAGCAACCACAAGCTGCCTCAACCATGGAGGCCTCAGAACACACTTGATGTTTGGAACAACTGTCTCTTATCATACTGGATCACACCTCTGGAGGGGTGCGGGACTCAAATGTTCGGTTTCCTTGGCCTTTCCCCACATCATCTAAAGCAGAACACTGTGGACCTCACAGCCGAATTTTTGGTAACTCACCCACTGTTCTAGTCTGTTGTTATGCTGCTAATAAAGACATACCCAAGACTGGGTAATTTATAAAGGAAAGAGGTTTAGTTGACTCACAGTTCCACATGGCTAGGGAGGCCTCACAATAAAAAAAAAAAAAAAAAAAAAAAATATTTATGCTATATACTTTCCCCCAAATGTGTCTTCATTAATTCAGCCATGTGACCATGATATTTTTAGGTCAATGAAGAGTAAATATAAAAGCATGTTTCTGAACAGCATGCTAGCAGCAGTGAACACAGGCATGGGTGTAGAAGGTTTTCAAAAGGAGTTTATCATAAAGAATGCCACATATGCCATTGCCAATGCTAGGAACATGGTGACCAAAGACACAGTTGGCATGCCTGGCACGATCTCTGGCCTGTGACTATATTCCACAATGATGATCATGAACAAGATGGTGACTTTGAAGGATCCCATGTCAGGCATGAAAAAAATGATGTCTGGCCTACTTACACAAACAAAACAATATACCTTCAGAGTCCATCAGTAAGCTGGAAGTAGATATCAAAGCTTTTAACATCAATAATGAAGGCTCTAGTGATTTATTTATTGACCAATAACAAAATTGTTGAAATGTTTCTGAATGAAGTGATAATAGTGACAATGAAGATGTTGACACTGCAGGAAAAGCACCCATAGACGACAGGATGAAAATGTGTCATGGGCTTATTGAAGGACTTGACCAGCATGCCTTCATAACAGAACAAGAGGTCACGCCAGTTTGTAAAATCAAAGGGAGACTTCTAAGACAAAAACTGTTGTTAATGAGGCAGAAGACTCTGAAGTAAAGATTTTTTAAAACCATCCAGCAGAATGCCCCCTCAAACCTAAAAGACCCACTTCCTGAACCCTCAACTACTTCTGATGCTTCTTCTCACCTAAAAAATTAAAATATAATATACAGTAACCTTTTAATCAATACACAACATCATAGGTGCAGACTGAAAGCCTGCCGTTGTTTGCTATTGCTGTTGTTTAACAGCTGATAGGTATTCCATGATGCTACTGTCATTCTTAGTGAATCTGAACACACTGTATTTTCACTGTACTAATGGCATGTCATTTTTGTAACCATTAGGTATTTGTGTGTGGATAGTGTAAGGAAATGATTATCAGTAGAATATAAATTTAGAGTCAGGAATGATGGCGATATCAAACAATCACAAATTGTCCATATGGATCTTATAGTTCAATGTATACAAATCTTATTTCATGCACAAAATTATTTAAAATATTATATAAAATTACGTCGAAGGTATGTGTATAATGTATATATGAAACACAAATGAATTTTGTGTTTAGACTTGGGTCCCATTCCTAAGATGGCCCATTATGTATAGCAAATATTCAAAACCCCCTCGAAATTCAAAAACCAAAACACTTCTGGTTCCAAGCATTTTGCATAAGGGATCCTGAGCTTGTATTCTCACATGCTCCTAGTGAAGAGAGCAATTTACATGCCTGTGAGTAAAGTTATTTGGTAGTAGACACAAAAAGCCTTAGAAATGCTCTAATCTTTGATACAGAAGATCTACTTCTAAAAATTTAACCTAAAGGGCTTAATCTGAGATATGACCAAAAAACTGGTTTAAATTGAAGAAAATAAAATGCAGCATACAGGGATTTAAAGAACAAAATACAGATAAAGTAAACTTCAATATGATTAGAGCTATGAAAAAAATCAAATGCATCAAAACTTTTCAGTTGTGCATAGAAAAAATTAGAATATGCCTTATGTCCCTACTGGATTTCAGAGAGGTTAGCACAGTCTGATATACTATTTTCTTCAGTGATAGTTCTGAAATAAAGGAAGGTTAATGGATTTACTGTATCATCTGTTAGAGTGGCTGCTACTTGGTCATCTAAACACTTCTGAGGTTTGCACATCAGAAATGTATTTATTTTGATCTTGGTTGTAGAATGGCAGCATTGTTTGGGAGGAAATTTTACATAAATTAAAATTAAATGAAAATATAGCATTACTAGTTCTTATATTAATAGTCATTTGGATAGATAGATGATAGATAGATAGATAGATAGACAGACAGATAGATGATAGACACACATGTATCTCCATCAGTTGGTTAGGTTGTCACAAAATGACACTATGGGGAAACAAATTTGCTTCAGCATGGTCATAGGCTGAATTGTATCCTTTCAAAATTCAAATGTTGAAGCCCTAACCCTCAGTACTTCAGAATGTGACTCTATTTGGAGACAGGTCCTTTAAAAAGGTAACTAAGTTAAAATGAGGCAAGTAGGGTGGGCTGTAATCAAACCTGACTGATGTCCTCATAAGAAGAGGTGATTGGGACACACAGACATGGGCGAGAGCACAGAGGAAAGACCTTCTGAGGACACAACAAGAAGGTGGCCATCTATAAGCCAGGAAGCATCCTCAGAGCAAGCCAACTCTGCTGGAAACTTGATGTCAAATTTCCATTCTCCAGAACTATGAGAAAATACATTTGCTGTTTAAGCTGCCTAGTCTGTAGTATTTTGTTATGGCTACCCTAGCAAACTAATGCAAGCATGAAGACATAACCATCCATATTCCAGGGCAATTTGAATCGTTTTTAAAAAATGTAAGTATAACTTTTAAGGTTGCAGAGTAACAGTGATTCTCAAGGTATGCATGGTGAAGGACCACTTTTTAAAATTTCAAATCTATTGTAGACCAATACTCTGAAAAATACAAAATCACATGTTTGGATGTTGCAGCAATGTCAAAGTGCTATGAAAGTTTCTGAACACTCTCAAAGTCTGTACTTATCTTGTCATAGAGAGGTAACAAGTAGTAAGTACATGGATCTACTGCTCCATGAGCCATTCTGAGTAAAACTGCCATAAATTTCATTTTGTCCAACCCCTTCAATTTACGGCTAAGAAAACTAAGATCCTGAGAGTTCAACACTTACTCAATATCACAAAACTTGCTAAATTTTCCTACAGCAATCATGTTTCCATTCAACCTTAAATAAGTCACCAATATCCTCAATCTGTTTCCTTTCCAGTTATGCTAATATCAGCCTGATTTCTCTCAATTTTTCTTCCTAGATGTATATATATCCACTTCTGTCATCATTAATATTTAGGAAAACTGAGTCATTTAATTATCTGGTTTCAGAAATTCTACCTCTTCTCTCAATAAATTACCTTTGCCACCTGTGAAAGACTCTTGCCTTCTGTACATTTTGCTTTCATGTACTTAAAACACATCGTATTATCAATCCTCTTGTGCAATCTTCCCTTCATTTTCCACCTTTGATTTGCCTGAGCTTTTGTACACTCTCAAAATTTATTCTGTAATCTTTTTCAACCACTTCTGTCCCAAATGTTTCATATCTTGCATATGCCTCTTGCTCACCCTTGATTACTCTCCACTTTGCTCCTTCATTTCCATGGTCTCTGTGAAGCCTGTATCGTGTTTATCATTGAATGGTCCACATAGCCCCTCGGCACATGTATTAATTTTCGTTCAAATGCTTGCCATTTCCCTCTGCATCCTTCACTTCCATCAACACATCTTATTTGTTTCCAATCATCACAGCCCATATTCTACAAAAGACTGATTTTGTAGGCAGTGTTTTCTTAACTACTCTTCCTTAAAGATTTTTTAGAATATTTTTAATGAGATTTATAACCCTAAAATTATTTCCATGTCTTGATTATAAGTAATGATGGTACCTATCATGTTTTTCTCACTAGCTTTCTAGGTGACCAGTTGTATGATGTTGGCTAGTAATTTAAATTCTATAGGTCATTTTCTTTATCTTTAATATAAAATGGTTGAACTAAATATTTATAGGCCCCATCTGGCGCTAACATTCTAAATTCTAAATATTTACTATGTTATTCACATCTATTTCTGAAAAAGATAGCTTAATCGATCATAACTTTTGGAATATTCTATTGCTTTTCCTGCCATCTAATCCCACCTATCTTTCAAGGTTGATATCAGATTGCATGCCTCCATTAAGTCATTCCTCATTATTCCAGCCAATATTCATTCCTCTATACTTTAATTCCTCAAAGAGTCATATCTTATATTGATTATTTAGCCCTTAAGTATCAACTGTAGAATATATCCAAGTTCATTGTCTCCTCAATAAATATGTACTCTTTGAAGACAGTAGATATGAAATTTTAAATATAACATATATATTACGTTGAACAATACAAAATTGCCTTTTTCTTTTTGAGATGGAGTCTCACTCTGTCACCCAGGCTGGAGTGCAGTGGCACGATCTCGGCTTACTGCTGCAGCCTCCACCTCCCGGGTTCAAGCGATTCTCCTGCCTCAGCTTCTTGAGTAGCTGGGACTACAGGCGCCTGCCACCATGCCCGGCTAATTTTTTGTATTTTTAGTAGAGACAGGGTTTCACCATGTTAGCCAGGATGGTCTCGATCTCTTGGCCTCATGATCCGCCCACCTCGGCCTCCCAAAGTGCTGGGATTACAGGCCTGAGCCACCAGCATCTGGCCAAAATTGCCCTTTTAGAAACAACTAAATATCAACTTTATGTTTCAATCAAATATATAAAATGTATTTAATTAAAACTCTATTGAGCACTTACAATTTGACATCGTGGTAGATAACTTTATATATAGTGTTTCATTTAAGAGTGAAAACAGCCTAATGAGATAAATATTGTTGTCTCTATTTTACAAACAAGGGAACTGAGGCTAAAATGGCTTAAATAATGTGCCAAGGTCATACAGTTGACAATATGCAGAACCAGGAGTAAAACTGAGATCTCCTCTCTAATTCCAGAGTTCTTGCTTCTTCCTCAAATTTTGTAGAACATAGCACAGCAAAAGTAAATATTGGTTTCTAATTTATAATAGAGAATCCCAATTGTGAAAAAAACCTTTGAAAGTTATGTTTTTCTGTAATATTGTATTTAGCCATTTACAAAATAAGATGGCAGCTCTGCAAGTATTAATACTAATATAGAATATATCAATGATATTCTGTTGAGTGAAGCAAGTTGTTGAAGAACAAAATTATAATATTATTCCACTTACAGGTTTAGAAAAAATCTACAAATATGCCTTCATAGTAATATGAAAAATATATAATTATATATTTATGTATATAAAAATAGTATTTGGAAGCATGTATGAAGCATACAGCAAATGATCTTTGAAAACTTAGAGTGAGAACAGGAAGTAAAAGCTAGGGAGCTTCCTAATGTTACTTTTCATTCTTCTAAATTGTTTGCATCTTTTCCAACACTTATTTTATTTTGTCTAACAGAAAAAAGAGGAAGAGTCCTTTCCCTCAATTTTTCATTTTAATGATAAACTACCTTCCCGATTAGAAACATCTCCTTATGGTTTATTTAAGCACCTTGTGTTGTAAAATGTACATGTTCTATCGCTGATCACAACATAGAAAACTATACCTGTCCATGTAAGAATTGATACTTAATTACCACTCTGTCTTTCTTCATATTCCCTATTTCTCATTCCCATTGTGATCATTGTAGTTTCCCACTGAACAAACAACAGAAAATCTGCAGTGACTTATAAAGGGCAAGCTGCAAGAGACAGATGGAATCCCACTGAGCCCTCCCCTAGCAGCAAGATTACCTTTACTACGGAGTTGGCATTAATCCACCCTAGAGTTTTAAAGGATAACTCCTCCTAACTTGATTTTCTTGTCTTTTAATAAGTCTTTTCATCTCTTAACATTTTTATGACACTTCTATTTAAGGCATCAGCCATTTTGTGGCTTAACAAAGCATACCAGTAGGTTGCTCCATAAAGGTAGGTAGGATCCATAATGATGCCCCTGAGAATTGCCTCCCACACTGTCTAGAGATGTTCAGTCCACCATCATACTAAATGAAATTTTACCAATTAGGAATGAATAGCTGCTAAGGGATTTCTTATAGAATGAAAATGACTTTGGAGACCTGTGAATTCTCAGACATTTATGTAAATCACTTTACTGAGATAAATATTCTCCAAAGACCCAGCTGGCCAAATCGTTGTTTAGGTCAAATGCCTTAGCAACAGGTGACAGATTCAAACCCTTATGATTGATTGAGGGTGTGCTTCTCCAGAAAACCCTACAAAGGAGGGAGGGAAGCAGATTAAGCAAGAAAGGGTGTGGTTTCAAGTAAACCAGGGCCAGATCCAGCACTGTCCTACCTTAAGATGTAAGAGTTTGTGTCCTTTCTCAGGCAGAATTGGCATCAAATGGGGAGGGCATAAATTCTAGGATTCTCTGGGCTAAGGAATAGACAAGTCCCCAGAAAAGGTTGGTGAGTGTTAGCAATTAGTCTCAGCCCTTCAAGCAGCTGAGGGGATGTATATGCTGGCTGAAAAAGTGAGTGGGACTAGGCCATGGCCCAGAACATCTCCTGCCAGAACTTTGATGAAGAACAGAGAAGAACAAAAAAGAGGTAATTGTGAATTCCGGCATTGAAGAATGTGTGGAAAAGCCAGAGATTGGATTAGACTTTATTCCCCTCATTAAGAAATCCCTGAAGGATAAGGCAAAAAAAGGGGGGGGGCAGGAAGTGAAAAACATTTATAAAGGTTTTAAGGAATTCTAAAACAAAATTGTTGCCCATTTAAAATTAACTTTAAAATATAAACACAGAACTTCATTCTGTCATTGACTAGATTAATTATTTTCCTATTAGAAATTAAAAGCTGAGAACACTAAAGAATGAAGTATTATACATCTTCCATCATCTATTTGCAAGCATCACCTTGAAAAGCAATGGAAGGAAACATGTCGGTAGTTAGGATTTACTAGACACACCCACGTTTCTTATCCTCAGAACTCTACCAGAGAGAAGAGAACAGACCTACGATTTAGTGTCATCACATGTGTGGATGCTCATTGAACCCTCCTTGATTAATGTGACATCGTAAAGCACCCCCTGGAATGATACCTCAGCCCACTAAAACCTCCTGAAAAATATCTTTCCCAGAAATATATTCACTCCTTTCAGACTCTGTGGCTTTCAGAGCGGTGTCAACTTATAACAGCTTCTTGACATTAATTACTGTGCCACCCCATAAGTTCAACTCTCTGAAAAGCAGCCTGAAGCTGTCAGAGAGGGTCACATATTTTAATATCCACTTACCTTGACACCAAAGTAATTTGGAAGATGCTCACTTTCAGCTCCGCAATCCCTTTCCAACATTCGGAGGAAAGTGACCCACCATCCAATTCACAAATCTTGATTAATTCCTTCCACTTAGCATGTCCCAATTTCTGCCAAGGTATGTGGTCTGTAGATTGACAGTCTCGTTAAGAGCTTATTCAAGTGCTTGATTATACGGCTTTGGAAGTTTCTTGAGCCCTGAGAGTCTGAGGAGTAGACTCTCCCCCCCTTCCCATTGCAGCACCATACCATGTCTAATACCCAGAGGCAAAAAGGCAAAGAGGCCTCAGATCTAAGACAGTCAGTGCTTAGCCCCCCGGCACACAAGTTCTAGAAGCAGCAGTTTCTGTCCTTAGGTTTTCTCTTCAGTGGCACCCAGGTGTCTGCCCAGTGTTGCTCCTCTGATAGGGTTTCTGAGGATTCAGGGAAAAGTAAAGAACTCCAAAGACAGGCACGTGAAGGGATTGTGCACTCAAAATCTTTACCTGGAATCACTCTCCAAGGATGTAACTATTAGTGAAAGCTAAAGATCAAAGATAGAGAATAAAAGTAACTCAACTGGTTATGAATTTCTGAATAGGGTAAATGATGGCAGAAACCTCTAAGAGAAGCATTATATTCTTATTTAAAAGACATACCCTCTATCCCACTGACAAATTTCCTCTTCAATAGAAGCTAGAAAATGACAACAATAATTTGACTCTGCTAAAAGAAAGGTTCAGTCTCCTTCCTAAGTAGTTTGGGCCCCTGCCATTTCTTTTAGGCCAGTTCATTGGAACTTAAAAAGTACTTTTCTAGTGAAACCACATCAGTATGGGAGTTAAGGTCTTCACAACTTGTCATCATCAATTTAACCATATCATTTCAAATGTCATCATGTGTTTGAGACATGAGCTTTAATCTCAATAATAAATTATTACCCACATTTTCAGATTAAAAAAATATGACTGAGGCATAAAGTCATACAGTAATTTTCCCAAAGTCACACAGTTAAAAAAATAATAATAATAAACAGGCTAAGCCAGCATTGAAATGAAGGTTTGCCTGACCCCATAGCAAAACACATTCATAACCACTGTGTTCTACTTTCTCTTAGAATGACTATGGAGAAAACTCTTCTACCAAAAGGAGTAGGGTGTCCTCCACATGTAGTAATGTTTAATGAGAAATGAATTAGGTTTCCAAATCAAAAAACGCCCAAGCCACATTTTTTTTTCCTAAGGCCATCCCGAAAATGAGAATAAAAACAGTCTTCCAAATTCCTGACAGCCCAACCCATCCTAGTCTCAGTTCAGTAACCACCTCTTTCTAGAAGCTTTCCCTATCTCCTTGCCCATCAGACCAGGTTAGAGGATACAGCTTCATGCTCCACAGCTTTCTGGATTTACCTCTGTTCCTACACTCACCTCATTGTATTGTAAGACCTCTGCCCTTTCTATCTCTTCATTGGACTGTGTGCTTCCTGCTGGCAGGAACTGTGTGTTCTTCCTTTGATCCCCAGGGACTAGTGCTCAGTAATGTACCAGCTGTAATTGACTGGTCTGAGCAAGGGTAAAGGCTGCAGGGAGATAGAGAAAGGGGTTGTAGGGATACTGGGATCCCTTGGAAAGAGTCTCCCCTAGGGATCCTGTTTGGTCCTAGGTAGGCAGGACCCTCCTTTTCTGCTCAACCTTAGACATCAGTCTGCAGCATTCTACCAGTATCCCTATATTCTCATTGCAACAGGGAAAGTGAGAAGAGGAGATATCACACTGTCTCTTAAATGTCTTTGTTTCATTTGTTAGCATTCATCAAATAAGCCGGTCTAGGCACAAAGGGAACTGAGGAGTCCAGTTTTCCCATGTGCCCACAGAGGACAGAAGAACTGGAAATGGGTAAGCACTAACAAACACCATGATGCAGAACTTTTCTGCTTTGTACCTTTGATTATGCAACCAAATATTTAGATTATTTTTCAGAAAGGTAGGTAGCCACTGACTGAAGAAAGATTCATTGATTATTTAAAGGAAAACTTGGAAGCAGTATCCACTTCGCTTTCTTCTTGAATAAACCACTATCATGAGCATTTCTTCATAGGAATAAGAAGGACCTTGAGTTGAAGAGGCAAAGGTTGAAACTGATCTCTGATTGGCACATTGGGTGACTGTGAGAAAACAGCAAGTGTTGTGGAAAAATGAAATGCCTGAAGCCATCTGGCTAGGACAGCCACTTTAATAAAAAGCACAAAAATTATACCTGGGCTAGCCTCACATAGCCCGTTAGTATCCATGAAGCTTTTTTTTTTTTTTAAGGGAAGAGTAGGTATTCTTTTTTGATTGTAGTGAAATATAACACGAAAGTTACCATTTTGACCATTTTAACATGTATACTCTATAACATTAAATACATTCACAATGTTGTGCAATCATCACTGCTGTCTAGTTCCAGAATTTTTTTATGCCCCCAAATGGAAATGCTCTACCCATCAAGCAATCTCTGTCTATTTCCCCTCCCCCTAGTCCCTGGAAACCACTAATCTGCTTTCTATCTCTGTGAATTTGCCTGATCTGGATATTTCATATAAATTGGACCATACAATATGTGGCCTGTTGTTTCTGACTTCTTTAGCATGTTTTCAAGGTCCATCCATGTTGTACCATGTATCAGTACTTCATTCTTTCCATGAGTAGATAATATTTCACTGTATAAATATACTATGTTTTATTTATTTATCAGTTGGTGAACATTGGAGTCTTTCCATTTTTGTAGCTACTATGAGTACTGTTGCTGTACACTTTCATATGCAAGTTTTCACCCAAACACCCATTTCCAATAATTTTGGATATATACCTAGAAGTGGAATTGCTGGGTCATAAGATAATTCTATGTTAACTTGAGGAACCCTACAAAGCTTTTTAACATACTTATTATATTTAATCTTCTCAACATCCCTGAGCTATGTATTATCATCCCCATTTTACAGATAGGGCTCAATATTCAGAACATTGCCAAGCTAAACCTTGATTCACCATTCTACAGTAAAGATTTTATAAGACCACAATGAAAACCCAACTGAGACATTGATTTCTGGGTATATTTCTCCACTCCTCCCCCACCATCTTAAAAATAAAATAAATCTTAAAATAGAACATTCCGTAATAGTGATAGAGGAGAATACTGCAGACTCTAGGATAAAGGAAACCCTGCGGACCCTTCCTAGCTTCTCCATTCTTGTGTATGCTTCATTAATTCAATATTTAAGTCATTGGTTTCATTATCTTGAGGGAACTAGCACTGTAAGAATGAAAAATAAAACAAAAACTAGACCTGTTTCATATTTTCATACATGGAAATGACTCATTGTCCCAAAACATCAAAGGTAGTGGTGTGTAAGAAAGTAATAAATGCAAAGAAATGGGCGATGGACGTCTCACCCCAAAATCCCCTTAAGCTGGTAAGCAACTACAGCAAAGCCTCAGGATACAAAATCAATGTGCAAAAATCACAAGCATTCCTATACACCAATAATAGACAAACAGAGCCAAATCATGAGTGAACTCCCATTCACAATTGCTTCAAAGAGAATCAAATACCTAGGAATCCAACTTACAAGGGATGTGAAGGACCTCTTCAAGGAGAACTACAAACCACTGCTCAATGAAATAAAAGAGGACACAAACAAATGGAAGAACATTCCATGCTCACGGGTTGGAAGAATCAATATCGTGAAAATGGCCATACTGCCCAAGGTAATTTATAGATTCAATGCCATCCCCATCAAGCTACCAATGACTTTCTTCACAGAATTGGAAAAAACTACCTTAAAGTTCATACGGAACCAAAAAACAGCCTGCATTGCCAAGACAATCCTAAGCCAAAAGAACAAAGCTGTAGGCATCACGCTATCTGACTCTAAACTATACTACAAGGCTACAGTAACCAAAACAGCATGGTACTGGTACCAAAACAGAGATATAGACAAATGGAACAGAACAGAGGCCTCAGAATTAATACCACACATCTATGACCATCTGATCTTTGAAAAACCTGACAAAAACAAGAAATAGGGAAAGGATTCCCTATTTAATAAATGGTGCTGGGAAAACTGGCTAGCCATATGTAGAAAGCTGAAACTGGATCCCTTCCTTACACCTTATACAAAAATTAACTCAAGATGGATTAAAGACTTAAAGACTTAAATGTAACACCTAACACCATAAAAACCCTAGAAGAAAACCTAGGCAATACCATTCAGGACATAGGGATGGGCAAAGACTTCATGACTAAAACACCAAAAGCAATGGCAACAAAAGCCAAAATTGACAAATGGGATCTAATTAAACTAAAGAGCTTCTGCACAGCAAAAGAAACTGTCATCAGAGTGAACAGGCAACCTACAGAATGGGAGAAAATCTTTGCAATCTACCCATCTAACAAAGGGCTAATATTCATAATGTACAAAGAACTTAAACAAATTTACAAGAAAAAAACAAACAACCACATCAAAAAGTGGGCAAAAGATATGAACAGACACTTCTCAAAAGAAGACATTTATGCAGCCAAAAAACACATGAGAAAATGCTCATCATCACTGGCCATCAGAGAAATGCAAATCAAAACCACAATGAGATACCATCTCACACCAGTTAGAATGGCGATCATTAAAAAGTCAGGAAACAACAGATGCTGGAGAGGATGTGGAGAAATTGGAATGCTTTTACACTGTTGGTGGGAGTGGAAATTAGTTCAACCATTGTGGAAGACAGTGTGGTGATTCCTCAAGTATCTAGAACTAGTAATACCATTTGACCCAGCCATCCCATTACTTGGTATATACCCAAAGGATTATAAATCATTCTACTATAAAGACACATGCACACATATGTTCATTGCAGCACTATTCACAATAGCAAAGACTTGGAACTAACCCAAATGTCCATCAATGATAGACTGGATTAAGAAAATGTGGCACATATACTCCATGGAATACTATGCAGTCATAAAAAAGGATGAATTCATGTCCTTTGCAGGGACATGGATGAAGCTGGAAACCATCATTCTGAGCAAACTATCACAAGGACAGAAAACCAAACACCACATATTCTCACTCATAGGTGGGAGTTGAACAACAAGAACACATGGACACGGTGGGGGGAGCGGGGAACATCACACACCAGGGCCTCTTGGCGGGTGTAGGGCTGCAGGAGGGAGAGCATTAGGAGAAATACCTAAATGACGAGTCGATGGGTGCAGCAAACCAACGTGCACATGTATATCTATGTAACAAACCTGCACATTGTGCACATTTACCCTAGAATGTAAAGTATAATAAAAGAAGAGGAAAGCACAAAATATATAAAATACACAGAATTATATAGAGAATTGATGGAAACAAAAAAAGAAATGGGCGAGGGAGGGCAGAAGTGGAGATATGGAAGATATAGGCAAAAGAATTTCACCTCCTGCCTTGCTGCAACACACATTCTGTGGCTAAAAGTCCTGAGAAACTTTGAATAGCTGGTGTTTTAACTTTTGGATAGTTTTTGATCCAGTTCAAAGCTATCCATTTCTGGAAACTGGCTCCTTCTTCCACAGGATAAGAGTGGTGGGTGGGGAGATCTAGAAGCCAGGTTTGCACATTGGGAGCCTGACCATTGGTCTCAGTTGACTGAAACTGAAGAAGGCTGGGCCAGATTATTTTGCCTAAAACTTGGAATTCAAATTCAAATTCGGAAAGTAGTTTATCTCTGCATGTAGTTAATACCATAATGTGAAAACAGAGCTATGGAGTAGCCACATAGTGCTTTATAGATAAACTAGTAACTTAAAAGATGAGCAGAAGGGATGGAACTGGAGGTCATTATGTTAAGTGAGATAAGTCAGGCACAGAAAGATAAACTTCACTTGTTCTCACTTATTTGTGGGAGTGGAAAATCAAAAGCAACTGAACTCATAGAGATAGAGAATAGAAGGATGTTTATCAGAGGCTGGGAAGGGTGGGGGCAGTGTGTGGGGGAAGTGGGAATAGTGAATGGGTACAAAAAAATAGAAGGGAACAAGATCTAGTATTTGACTGTACGACAAGGTGACTAGAGTCAAGTATAATTTAATTGTACATTTCAACATAAAAGAGTATAATTGGATTGTTTGTAACATAAAAGATAAAACCCTCCAAGGTTAGATACCCTATTTTCTATGATGTGATTATTACACATTTTATGCCTGTATCAAAGTATCTCATGTACCCTGTAATTATATACATCTATTATGTACCCATAAAAATTAAAAATATTTTTTTTTTTTTTTTTTTTTATTATACTTTAGGGTTTTAGGGTACATGTGCACAATGTGCAGGTTTGTTACATATGTATCCATGTGCCATGTTGATTTCCTGCACCCATTAATTCGTCATTTAGCATTAGGTGTATCTCCTAATGCTGTCCCTCCCCACTCCCCCCACCCCACAACAGTCCCCGGTGCGTGATGTTCCCCTTCCTGTGTCCATGAGTTCTCATTGTTCAATTCCCACCTATGAGTGAGAACATGCGGTGCTTGGTTTTTTGTCCTTGCGATAGTTTACTGAGAATGATGTTTTCCAGTTTCATCCATGTCCCTACAAAGGACACGAACTCATCATTTTTTATGGCTGCATAGTATTCCATGGTGTATATGTGCCACATTTTCTTAATCCAGTCTTTCTAATCCAGTTGTTGGACATTTGGGTTGGTTCCAACTCTTTGCTATTGTGAATAGTGCCGCAATAAACATACGTGTGCATGTGTCTTTATAGCAGCATGATTTATAGTCCTTTGGGTATATACCCAGTAATGGGATGGCTGGGTCAAATGGTATTTCTAGTTCTAGATCCCTGAGGAATCGCCACACTGACTTCCACAATGGTTGAACTAGTTTACAGTCCCACCAACAGTGTAAAAGTGTTCCTATTTCTCCACATCCTCTCCAGCACCTGTTGTTTCCTGATTTTTTAATGATGGCCATTCTAACTGGTGTGAGATGGTATCTCACTGTGGTTTTGATTTGCATTTCTCTGATGGCCAGTGATGAGGAGCATTTCTTCATGTGTTTTTTGGCTGCATAAATGTCTTCTTTTGAGAAGTGTCTGTTCATGTCCTCTGCCCACTTTTTGATGGGGTTGTTTGTTTTTTTCTTGTAAATTTGTTTGAGTTCATTGTAGATTCTGGATATTAGCCCTTTGTCAGATGAGTAGGTTGCAAAAATTTTCTCCCATTGTGTAGGTTGCCTGTTCACTCTGATGATAGTTTCTTTTGCTGTGCAGAAGCAGAAATGATGCCGCATAGCTACAACTATCTGATCTTTGACAAACCTGACAAAAACAAGAAATGGGGAAAGGATTCCCTATTTAATAAATGGTGCTGGGAAAACTGGCTAGCCATATGTAGAAAGCTGCAACTGGATCCCTTCCTTACACCTTATACAAAAATTAATTCAAGATGGATTAAAGACTTATATGTTAGACCTAAAACCATTAAAATCCTACAAGAAAACCTAGGCAATACCATTCAGGACATAGGCATGGGCAAGGACTTCATGTCTAAAACACCAAAAGCAATGGCAACAAAAGCCAAAATCGACAAATGGGATCTCATTAAACTAAAAATATTTTTTAAAAATAATGAGGTAGGTGGATCACGAAGTCAGGAGTTCAAGACCAGCCTGGCCAAGATGGTGAAACCCCATCTCTAGTAAAAATACAAGAATTAGTCAGGCGTGGTGGCAGGCGCCTGTAATCCCAGCTACTCAGGAGGCTGAGGCAGAGAATTGCTTGAACCTGGGAGGCAGTGGTTGCAGTGAGCCGAGATCACACCACTGCACTCCAGCCTGGGTGACAGAGCGAGACTCTGTCTCAAAAAATAATAAAAATAAAAAAATAAAAAATAAAATAAGGAGGGGTTACACACAGAGAGAGAGGGGAAAATGAAGCTGTGGCACCAAAACAAAAAGTGGAAAAGGGGAAGAGGGGGAGAGAGGAAGTCAGTGCTTGCCTATTCCAGGTCCAGTCCCTTCCTGGAAACCTAGGATTCTGTGTGAAACCCTCTACCCGTGTCATAAATTCCATTTGGCTTCAGCTATCTGGCAGACTGACCGTCTGTTCACTAAGCCATTTCCTTGGGCACACAGCCAAACTACACTCCCAGCCTCTTAATACAATTAGTTGTGGCCATGTGGCCAGGCCCTGACCCATGAGATGAGAGGAAGGGATATTCTCTACATTCAGTCTTGGCAATAAGAACTCTCCCCCTGACTCTCCAATCAATCTTTCCTCCTGCGCCAGTGAGGTGTCAGCACCCAGAGCAACGGCAAAAGCCACACATTGAAGATGTCCGAACCTCAGTAGTCTAAGTACCTGAAAGAATGCTCGGAGCAGCCATCCCACCCTCACCAAGCAGGTTTTATAAGCTCAAGAAATCCATTTCTCTGTGTTGAGATTTTACAGAGATTTCAAGCTTTGTGTGACACAACACCAAGCTTTATCTAAACTGATACAAGGCAGTTTGAGTGGGCTTTTCTTTTGAAACCTGCCATTGAAAAGTCTTAAAACCTCACACCTCCAACAGGCATCTCTCCTCATTTCAGTTGCTGCCTGTTGAAAAGGTGGAAGATCTTGGGCCAAACACTTCGCGTGCCTGTGTTCCGGGGCCTGCAGAAAAGGGCAGAGGTAAAGGATTCAATCTCCAGAATGTCAAACAAGGCCACCTCAGGTGACCTCACACACCCAAACACACTGCCTTTGTTCTGGGAGATATTCTTTGAATGCTTTACCAGGTCTCAGAGTATATCAGCCTCCCTCTCAGAGTCTCTATATGGCTGTGCAAGCTAAAAGCAAAAGCCTTTCATGTGGAAACTTTGTGTTTCTATTGAAGTCTGTACTGAAATGTGTTTCCATTCCAAATGATTCCAGCAGATTTCCAAGATGGCCCAATAACACCCTGCTCAATTATTAGAGTTCTAGTAAAGAAGGGGCTGACTAAAGAAAACGGTCTTACCAAAGAGCTATGTTGACAGCCACTGTGCCTGTAAGGGTTCTGGAAAACGCCAGGCATGAAAAGGATAGTTTTATATGTATAATATGCAAATGCCTTATTTTTCCCATTTAAGCAGTAACTCCTGCCTAAGACCAAATGGAATGGAGTCGCAAGTGCTGCTAAGAGAGAGAACCTGTAAGGCAGACCTTGACATTATTTTACAAACCTAATTGGGCTGTCTGGTCAATAAAATATCTCCAGGAAAGATCTTAAAGTGCAATGGCGCTCATTACAAGCCCAAATGCTTGCTTTAAATAGCATGTAGTTTTTAATAGTATTTAAACTAATGATCTTCATTGTCTATAACGTGTAAGATTGAAGGTGTGACAGTGGTTAAATTCAGGGCAAACAACAAAGATATCTTACCTTGAAGCTGTTTTATCAATCTTTCAAGAGGAAAAAGCCTCCAAAATGTGGGGAAATATTGGAGCCACTGTTTTGAGTGCATTTTTTCAGCAGTTATGCCAAAGGCTTGGGGGATCCTGAGCACATAAAACCAACCACCATCCAACCCAACTGCACTCTTTCTCAAACCCTTCTGATGCCTCCTTTTACTATTTTGCTCTTGCCTCTAAAACAAATCCCACACAATTTGATAAGCTAAGTATGTGAAAGATCACAAAACCAAAATAGAATGTGGCCTTTTGCATTCCTGAGAGACCCCATCCATTTCCTCAGAGACATGTGGTGGTGGGAGGGGGTGAAATTTCCTCAGCACCTTTTCTCATATTTCAATATTGTGATCCACAAAAGGGCAGTGATAATATGGAAGAATTTTCAGCAGGACCATACTGTTTCCTACTTGAATATTGCATACTAAAAGACACAAATAATCTTATCTAATTTTTATAAGGAGAGTATGAAATGAAAACTACAATTCCTGGTTTACAGATTTGAAGAGTAGACTAGAAGAGGATATAGAGGTCAACTAGCCAAGAGAGAGACTTCTGATTTTAAGAACAGGGTTCATTTTGTGCTCCACATACTCTTTCCGATGTGAAGACCTATTGATCTAATATTGCTTTTTCCTTCAGGACTATTAAACTAAGTCTAGGAGAATGTCATTGACACTTATTATAGCCTTATAGACAAAGGAGAAATATATGGATAGATACTAAGGATACACATAGTACAATTTACAGCTGATTCTACAGCCCAATCCAAAGATTACTGATTGAGTAATCAGCTGAGGTTGACCAAAAGAATGACTGCTAGTAACAGTCAAGCTCACTCTCTGACAAAGTTCTGACTCACACTTATCAATTGCTTGTGATTAACACATAAGATGAACACTCATCAAATTTGTTGTAAACAAAACACTGTTGATGGTTAATAGGTTAGGTGGCAAAACCACAGCAAAGACGGCATTCAAATTCCCTGCCCATGTACAATGTTCTTACAAACTGAAACAGGCTCTAGGGTTCTCTGTACCTGCTGCTGGTTGGAGCAAGAGGAGATAATTGATTCAAATTGTGTCAATCAACTTCCCATACTTGGAACTGATAATTGGGGTAGAAACCATAGTGGCTAGCCAAGTGCCCTGGTCTAAAAGTAACATAAACCCAGGGACTGCAAGCACAGAGTAGGGGTAGCCCTGATTAGGCATGAGAAAGTAAGATGGAAGGTATATTCTGTTAAGAAAGGAAAATGTGAAGCAAACTATCAGAGAAGGGTGGATAAGAGGTCATATGACCCCAGACTAGTCTAGCCTTTTCACATTTTTCTGCCTGCTTTATATTTGCTGGCAGCTGATTAGATTGTGCCTACCCAGACTAAGGGTGTGTCTGCCTTTCCCAGCCCACTGACTCAAATGTTAATCTCCTTTGGCAACACCCTCACAGACACACCCAGGATCAATACTTTTTTTCATCCTTCAATCCAATCCAGTTGACACTCAATATTAACCATCACAAGTCTGTCCCTTGTCAACTTGAACCCATACACATCTCCTGAGATCATATGTAATCTTCAAATAAAGACAATAATAAGGTCATAATTATGCCTAACATAATACAACTATCCTTTGTACAACCAGAAACACACCAATCCCCAACCCAAATGCTATTACAGAAAGTTAACAATACTAAAATCCTGATATAAAGTCAATAAATCTTATGTCACATGATAAGTGGAAAAGAAAATAAAGATATTTTCTTAGTTCAAGTGTATACATGCACAAACATGTTTTAACAAAACAAGGAGGAAATAGGACAATTACAGTCCTCATTTTTGCAACTGGTCATGTGGTCGTAGCTAGTATTGATGACTACCTTCTTCTACTACCCATTTTTTTATTCCCTTTGCCTTCAGCAAGCACCTCAGCAGGTTGTGGACTTTTCCCTGATGGAATAACCCAACCCTTCATTCCTGAAGGATCTGGGTAATTTGTAGTCCTGCCTGGATTGGGCTGTTGTAGTTTACCATTGACCTCAATCACTGGGCATGGTAATATTAAGAGAGACCCTAATGGATCTCCTGTATTCTATGCATAGTCTTCCTTATCTCCATTGTAAAGTAGTAGACTGATTTCATCTTGACAGTCCGGGTCAATCATCCCAGCCAACACTGTAACTCCCTTCTTAGCCTATTGACTTAGGAGGAGCCCAAAGTGTGCAGGTGGCAATCTTAACTTCCAGTTCAGTGAAATTGTTGTTGTGTCTCCTGGTGGCAGTGTTCCTCCCTCTGGAACTAAGACGCCTAGGCCAGCAGAACGTAATGTCGTGGGAAAAAGTAGCAAAAATTTTGCTAGTGGATCACTAGGGGTGATGGTGAGTGATGCCACTTCCACTTCCACTCCTTGATTCCTGGACCTGTGAATCCTGGCTATGGGAGAAGCAGTACCATATATTGGATGCTGATGCGGAGCATACACAGCCTTCTGGAGAATTTTGCCCCAGCCCTACAAAGTATTGTCACCTAGTTGGTGTTGTAATTTTGACTTCAAAAGGCCGTTCTACCATTCTATCGATCCAGCTGCTTCACGATGATGGGAAACATGGTAAGACCAGTGAATCCCACGAACATGATCCCACTGCCACACTTCTTTAGCTGTAAGGTGAGTGTCTTGGTCAGAGGCAATGCTGTGTGGAATACCATGATGGTAGATAAGGCATTCTGTGAGTCCATGGATGGTAGTCTTGGCAGAAGCATTGCGAGCAGGATAGGCAAACCCATATCCAGGGTAAGTGTCTATTTCAGTGAGGACAAGCCACTGCCCTTTCCATGACTGATGAGGTCAAATATTATCAACCTGCCACCAGGTAGCTGGCTGATCACCCCAAGGAATGGTGCCATATTGAGGGCTCAGTGTTGGTTTCTGCTGCTGGCAAATGGGCACTCAGCAGTGGCTGTAGCCATGTCAGCCTTGGTGAGTGGAAGTCCATGTTGCTAAGCCCATGCATAACCTCCATCCCTGTCACCATGGTCACTTTGTTCATGGGCCGATTGAGTGATAACAGGGGTGGCTGGGGAAAGAAGCTTAGTGGTGTCCATAGAACGGGTCATCCTATCCACTTGGTTATTAAAATCCTTCTCTGCGGAGGTCACCCTTTGGTGAGCACTCACATGGGATACAAATATCTTCACAGTTTTTGACCACTCAGAGAGGTCCATCCACATACCTCCTCCTCACATTTCTTTGTCACCAATTTCCCAATCATGCTTCTTCCAAGTCCCTGACCATCCAGCCAATGGTTATTGATGGTTATTGGCTATAGCCCATGAATCAGTATATAATTGCACATCTGGTCATTCCTCCTTCCATGCAAAGTGCACAACCAGGTGCACTTCTTGAAGTTCTGCCCACTGGAAAGATTTCCTTTCACTGCTGTCCTTCAGGAATGTCCTAGAAAGGGGCTGTGGTGCTGCAGCTGTCCACTTTTGGGTAATGCCTGCATATCGTGCAGAACCATCTGTGAACCAGGCCCTAGTCTTCTCTTCCTCTGTCAACTGATCATAGGGAGCTCCCCAAGAGAACATCTGTACAGGCTGGGGGAGAGAAGGCAGGGTGGCAGGAGTGGAGACCATGGGCATTTGAGCCACCTCCTCATGTAACTTACTTGTGCCTCCAGGACCTGCTAGAGCTTGATCACGTATATGCCACTTCCATTTGACGATGAAATGCTGCTGTGCACGGCCCACTTTGTAGCTAGATGGGTCAGAAAACAGCCAGTTCATGGAGGTAGTTCATGTCACATGGTGACTTGATGACCCATAGTCAAACGTTCAGTTTCCACCAAAGCCCCGTAACAGGCCAAGAGGTATCTCTCAAAAGGGGAGTAGTTATCTG
The DNA here is from genome assembly GCF_028878055.3 of Symphalangus syndactylus. Classification (NCBI taxonomy): domain Eukaryota; kingdom Metazoa; phylum Chordata; class Mammalia; order Primates; family Hylobatidae; genus Symphalangus; species Symphalangus syndactylus. Next base: position 63,071,050 of record NC_072425.2, on the reverse strand, counting down.
CAGAAGATGGCAGGGCCTTGCTCCAAAATCCTAGAGTCCTCCATTGTGATTCACCTATGGGGGCCTGCCAAAGGCTTCGAACAGCATCCCCATTTACCACTGACACCTCAAGCACCATTGAATCTGCTGGGTCATATGGCCCAAGTGGACAGCAGCCTGGATCTGTTTCAGATCCCTCTCCTGTTCTGGACCCCACTCTCGGTACCAAAATCTGTATTAGTCAGGGTTCTCTAGAGGGACAGAACTAATAGGATAGATAGATATCTGGGAGTTTATTAAGTAGTATTAACTCAAATGATCACAAGATCCCACAATTGGCCATCTGTAAGCTGAAGAGCAAGGAAGCAAGTCCAAGTCCCAAAGCCGAAAAACTTGAAGTCCGATGTTCGAGGGCAGGAAGCATCCAGCACAGGAGAAACATGTAGGCTGGGAGGCTAGGCCAGTCTAGCCTTTTCACATTTTCCTGCCTGTTTTATATTCTGGCCACACTGGAAGCCGTTTAGATGGTGCCCACCCAGATTAAGGGTGGGTCTACCTTTCTCAGTCTGCTCACTGAAATGCCTCCTTTAGCAACACCCTCACAGACACACCCAGGATCAATACTTTGCATCCTTCGATCCAATCCAGTTGACACTCAGTATTAACCATCACAGTGATGAAAGGTGAATCATAAATTGGGGCCACAGCAAGGCACAGGAAAGGGCATGTGTTCCAGGCCTGAGTTTGAATCCTGGCTTCTTTGTTTATTGGCTGTGTCAACTCTGGCAACTTTCTTAATCTCCCTGAACTACCAAGAGTTCAAGCTGTGTTCAAATAGGAGAAATAGGTTCATGATTAACTACTAAGGTGTGATAACATAATAGGATGCATTGTTTCCCATATAATAACATGTAATAATATAAGGTAATTAAGATACAAAATAATTATAATGAATTTTAATATATTATAAGAATTAGCATTACTATATGGGTACAATGGGTTCTCATCACAGAGACTACAGTAGTCTGAAATCTGCATGAACATGGACATTCTAGACCTTCTAGCATAATAAACAAGTTTACATAAGAAACAATCCCTTGTGCATTGCAGTTTGTAGGTTCAAACTTAGAGGTGATCCAAAGGTACTCCATCAATTTCAATACTTCTCTATTTTAATGATGAACAAATGAAACATTAGTAGATACAATTATAAGAGGAAAGTTACTCATCACTACCACTGAACTCCTTGTACTTGAGTAGAGATTCCTAAAGCCTTTTTCTCTAACTAGATTGTGTTTTCTTTGCTGACTTTCTCATCTGTAGAATGGGGACAATAGAGGGGCAACATGCCACCATTACAAGAATTGAACAAGCACCGAGTATGACACTCTACAAATCCGAACTGTAGCTAATTTTACACAAACAGAGGCATTCATGTGTTTTGTACCAGAGCAGGTTCAGAGCTTAAAAACTCTCAGCAGAATTATCATAATTATAGACCAATTGAATTGCTTTGAATAAAATAAAAACCACAGATTAAATATGGTGCCTTCAAAGGTGGTATGCCATGTAGTTAGTCTCTTAATTAAAATTGTAGAGTAACATTTGCCTATTTATAGTGAGAATATTTTTGGGAGTTGTCATGTAATGTTTGTATCCCTCCAAAATGCAGTGTTGAAACCCTAACCCCTATGTGGGGGTATGTGAAGGTGGGGTCCCCAGGATGGGATGAGTGTTTTACAAGAAGAGGTAGAGACACCAGAGCTCTCCCGCTCTTTCCACTATGTGAGGACACAGACAGAAGGTGGCCATCTGTAAGCTAGGAAGAAAGCCTTCACCAAGAACCCTGATCTCAAACTTCCAGCCCCCAGAACTCTGAGAAAATAAATGTCAGTTGTTGAAGCCACCTAGCCTATGGTATTTTGTTATAGCAGCCTGAGGAGACTAGCACAGAAGCCATTGTAAACATATTTGGTTAATATTGGTTATTCTACTTACCAACTCAAGTCTGAAAAAGTAAAAACAAAAACAAAAAAAGGGACCAAAAATTATCAAGAATTCTGAAATTCTGAATTCTTCAGGTACAATTACAGGTGAAGTTACAATTCCCCAATAGGAGTCTAAGTTTCTTGAGAGTAAGGACTATTTATTGTTTGTTATTGTCTATACTTACCACTTCTAATATAAGTAAATGTGTGGTAAAGTGACCAGATCCCAGATACCTTCTTCTTTTCTCCATTTTTTTTTTTTTTTAAGATGAGATCTCACTATGTTGCCCAGGCTGGTCTCAAACTCCTGAGCTCAAGCTATCCTCCTGCCTTGGCTTCCCAAAGTGTGTTCTCCATCTTAAAACACCATATGTAAGTAGAAAAAGAAACACATTAATTACCTAAATAAACACATCTATATTTAAAACTGGATTTGTAGTAATAGAAGTTACTCTTCCAGAAATTTGCTTTTTGGCATATCAAACTATTTTCCACTCTTCTTGATGCATTGATCACTTTCTTTTTCTTTTCTTTTTTTTTTTTTTTTTTTTTTTTTTTTTGAGGTGGATTCTCCCTCTATCTCTCAGGCTGGAATGCAGTGGTAGGATCTTGGCTCACTGCAACCTCCACCTCCTGGGTTCAAGTGATTCTCCTGTCTCAGCCTCCTGAGTAGCCAGGACTACAGGCGTGTGCCACTACACCCAGCTAATTTTTTTTATGTTTAGTAGAGAAGGGGTTTTATCACGTTGTCCAGTCTGACCTCGAACTCCTGACCTCAAGCAATCCGCCCACCTCAGCCTCCCAAAGTGCTGGAATTACAGGCGTGAGCCACCATGACTGGCCTGATCATTTTGATTCCACTTCACCTATCCATACCTTCCCATCCTTTGATGCACTGTTCATTCAGGAAATTTTCCATATGTTCTCCAGCCCTTACTGATCTGCCTCACACGCAGATTTAGAAAACACCTGTGTTCTGCTAGACAGTTAAGAAGTTTTTCCATTCATCTAGTGATGCACACTTAGGTTGATTCCATATCTTGGCTACTGTGTGTACAATAATCATAGGGGTGCAGATATCTCTTCAACATACTGATTTCCTTTTCTTTAAATATATACCCAGTAGTGGGATTGCTGCATCATTTTGTAATTATATTTTCAGTGTTTTGAGGAACCTCTGCACCATTCTCCACAGTAGCTGTACTAATTTACATTCCCACCAATAGCATATGAGTTCCCCTTTCCCTGCATCCTCACCAGTATTTATTTTTTACCTTTTTGACAATAGCTATTCTGAGGTAAATTGATAAAGAAAATGTGGTACATGCACACAATGGAATACTGCTCAGCTGTAAAAAAGAATGAAATTTTGTTGTTTGTAGCAACATAGATGAACCTGAAGAACATCATGTTAAGTGAAATAAGCCAGGCACAAAAAGATAAATATCACACATGCTCTCATTTACATGTAGAAGCTAAAAAAGTTGATCTCATAGAAGTAGAGAGTAGAATAGTGGTTTCCAGAGGTTAGAGAGGATAGTGGAGTGGAGGAATAGGGACAGGTAAATTAAGGGAAACAAAATCATAGCTAGATAGGAGAAATAAACTCTAGCATTCTATAGCGCTGTGGGGTGACTATGGCTAACAGCAATGCATTATATATTTTCAATTAGTCAGAAGAGGATTTTGGATATTACCAACACAAAAAAGTGATAAATGTTTGAAGTGATGGATATGTTTATTACTCTGATTTGATCCTTGCACATTGTATAAATGTTTCAAAATATCACTCTGTACCCCTTCAATATGTGCAATTATATGTGCAATAGTCTGGTCTCACATTGCTATAAAGAACCACCTGAGACTGGATAATTTATAAAGAAAAGAGGTTTAATTTACTCACAGTTCTGAGGGCTGTACAGGAACCATGACTAGGGAAGCCTCAGGAAACTTACAATCATGGCAGAAGGTGAAGAGGAAGCAGGCACGTCTTACATGGCCAGAGAAGGAAGAGAGTGAAAGGGGAAGTGTTACACACTTTTAAATAACCAGATCTCATGAGAACTCACTCTCATGAGAAAAGCAAAGGGGAAATGCACCCCCATGATCCAATAACCTCTTACCAGGCTCCCCTCCAACATTGGGGATTACAATTGACAGGAGATTTGGGTGGGGATATAAATCCAAACTATAACAATTTGTCAATTAAAAATATTTTTTAAAAAAGATTTTTTACTCAGTTGTTATTTCTGACATCTCAAAGTAGCTCCCCTGTAGAGGAAAAAACACTAGAATTCAAATGTTAAACTCTGGGTTCAAACTCTGGTCTCATTAGTCACACAGGCTATGGCCATTTGTTATTTAACATTTCTGTAACTCAATTTCCTCATAAGTAAAACAAGAATCATGTCTTAAAATTCCATGTCTTCTCACAGAGCCTGGAAAATGTTTTGTCAATTTTTCTTTGGTTTGATTGATTCATTGAGTGATTGATAAAATTCTTACTGATAGTAGAAATTTTGCAGACCTCACAAAATTCTCCAGATATAAAGCTATAAAGCTGATAGCCCATAGTATTTTCTCTTTTTTTTTTTTTTTCTTTTTTGAGATGGAGTCTCGCTCTGTTGCCCATGCTGAAGGGCAGTGACATGATCTCGGCTCACTGCAACCTCAGCCTCCAGGCTCAAGTGATTCTCCTACCTCACCCTCCCAGGTAGCTGGGATTACAGGTGCACATCACCATGCCCAGCTAATTTTTGTATTTTTTAGTAGATGAGGTTTCACTGTGTTGGCCAGGAGGGTCTCAAACTCCTGACCTCAAATGATCTACCCACTTCAGCCTCCCAAAGTGCTAGGATTAGAGGTGTGAGCCACCGTACCCAGCCCCATCATATTTTCTTTATGTCACTGATGTTCTTGTATTATCACTCAGATACAGAATTGCTTGCCCTGATGCTTGTGGACATCAGGAGTGCCACATATGCCCTGAGATGGTACAAAAAGATTATTTGTGTAAATCCCATTTGTCTTTAAAGGGAAGAAGAGATGGCCAAAATTGTTGAGAACCACCATTCTCCTGGCATTATGACAACAGAAGTGAACTTGTAGAAGAGCAGGAAAATAAGCAATTCAAGGTGCTGAAAGGTGAGCAGTGGAGGCAAGACTGCTGGTCAAAGCAACAGTGGGTTGGGTGCTAGTCTAGCCCTGGTCTGCCCTAACTGGTTCTAGAACTCTGTCTAATTGATCTAAGTAGTCAACAACACCTTATTGTCTACAATATCCCCGGTTCCTACAACAGTGCCTAGAATATAACAGTTATGCAATAATTATCTGTTAAAAATTTCTTTCGGTTTTATTACCTATAAAATGAAAGGAATGGAACAAAACTATCCTATAGCTTCTGTCAATTGAAAAATCTATTATATTTGAAGCTAATTCTTTTATGAAAGAAAACCATGGGAACTGCCTTCCCCAACAAAGGTGGGTCAAAATTCAGCACCCCATTCCAGCCTGACATTTAACAAATTTGCTTCTCACTGACCTCCCTTCCAACAAGTCATTCCTCAGAAGATGACTTTAGTTATTTTCGTTATTATTCTCTTATGTAAGTTATGAACAATTTTTTAAGATTTCTGCTTTCTCTGGGGCTTCTGACAAGGGACAGGTAACAGATACAGGGCATTAATAAATCAGTATTACCTGAAGAGTTACTCCTATCACAGCCCGGATTTGAACTGGCCTGAATTCAAATAGTGTTTCATCCAAGCACATTGTTTCTTCAATGAAGTTTAAAAGAGCAATCAGTGTCAAAGATCTAAACGTTAAAATGCAGGAGCACTTTGGAAATGCAATTATGGTTTTTGCCTGTAGATAATTAACAATTGAAAAAGTTACCTCTACTGAGATTTTCTGGGTAGGCATCACTGAGCCTTATGTGCTCTGAAAGACTTAGGTGTTCAAGCTACCAACAGGGAAGCCTGGGATGTGTGTTGCTGTTCCTATAGTGGTAGGGCTTTGTATTGAATGGGCTTTCTATGCTACCTCTTTATCCCCCAAGTCCATCCTCGTACCTCCGTCAACTGCAGAACACTTCTACACAACATGGTAACTCAGAGCAGCAGACTAAGGTCATGAAATGGATCTTTCTGGTGCATGCAAACGGGCATCACAAGAATCAAACCTACAAACTTTCACTTGCCATTCCTTTAAAGAAATAGAAGACAGCTGAGACTGACTTAAACAAGTATTGAAATGACAAACATTACAGCACAAAAGTGTTGAGTCTGACTAAATATAGAGACATTTCTAACAGTTACAGCTGCTCAAAAATGAAATAGGATGCCTTATAGTGTGGTCTATGCCTTGTCACTGAATTTGTTTAAGCAGAGCCATTGGGCCTGTTATCAATAGGATTCCCATATAAAGTGGAGGACTCACTTTTTTGGTCTTCCAAATAATTGGGTTTCTTTCTTTCTCTGTGTTTGACTGCAATGACAAAGAAGTTTTTAGACACAAGGGGACAGAAACTGCTCAGAGAATTTTGCATAGTGTTTTTCCTTTTAAATCTAATGCCAAATATATCTACATGTAGCCTGTTATACTTTAGTGCTCTGTGGAACCTTTCTGTGGTCTGAGCACCCCTGAGCCCCACAGCATGTGCTATTTTCTCCATGATTGGGCAAATGACAGAGGCATCATAACTTATTAGTTCCATCAGGTCCCCCCAAAACACACACACACACAATTATTACATAGCTCTACTAGGGTATTATAAGCCCCACTTGGAAATTTTCTCAAACGTTCCCCTTAACAGTTCTGTCTCCCTCTTAAGTAAGGACAATGAGTAATATCTGTTGAGTACCAAGCAATATGCCAAGAGATTCAGACACCTTAATTTCATTCATAACAACACTTTGAAGTCGTGTCAACATGTCCATTTAATAAATAAAAAACCTGAGACCCAGAGAGGTTACATCAAATTCACAAAGTCACACCACAAATAACTACTAAAGCTAGATTTCAGATCTAGATTTAAAAGGCCTGAAAAATTTGTCCTAGTTCCCTATTCCACAATTTCTCTCTTCTGAAGTACTTTGCTCAACTTTAGACCAAATGCCTTTAAAACTTCACACAGGCCGGGTGCGGTGGCTCATGCCTGTAATCCCAGCACTTTGGGAGGCCAAGGCTGGCAGATCACGAGGTCAGGAGATCGAGACCATCCTGGCTAATACGGTGAAACCCCGTCTCTACTAAAAAAAAAAAAAAAAATACAAAAAATTAGCCGGGCGCGGTATGGCAGGCGCCTGTAGTCCCAGCTCCTGGGGAGGGTGAGGCAGGAGAATGGCGTGAACCCGGGAGTCGGAGCTTGCAGTGAGCCAAGATCGTGCCAGGGCACTCCAGCCTGGGCGACAGAGCAGGACTCCGTCTCAAAAAACAAAAGTTTCACACAACTTCACACAAATTGCTATCCTGTTATTAAATCACGCTAAGCAATGGTGTTTTGACCCTTCCTGGAAAAACCTCTTAAAACTCTTACTGCCAGGTTTTCATGTTTCCACTGCACTTGCATAACAAATGGTACATGGCTTGAACATACATAAAATGAATGCTACATCTTCTGAAAGACTTTGCTCTTATTTTACCCTTCAAGGTGCCAAATGACCATGACTTTGGAATCTCCTGTGTTCTAAATGTCCCGCCAGACCTATTGAGAACTCCAGCATATAAAAGTGTGATCATAAACCAGGAAATGAAGACTTGCCTTTTAAAATATTGTGCATCTTTATTTTAGCCATAAAATCACTTCTTCAATAATTTTTTGCAAGAAAAAAATCATTAGAATGCATATGACCTAAAGGAAAAAATCTTGTTCCCTGAAAACTAAAGTGAAAAAGAATCTGGAAGTGCAGGCAGAGAATTGGTAGTGAACACCTCGACTGCAGAAAACTCATCCACATCTATCAGCTCTCGGAGCCAGTGCCCTAAGAGAGAACTGACACAAAATTACACAAGAAGTTATGAGGCTCAAGATACTGAAGCTCTTCTTGGGAAGAAAATCGTCTTTCATTTTCAGCTGACCCCAAGAAGAGAAGGGGTGGAGTAAAACCCAGGAGATGACAGTCTGAGCAACTGAGGCAGAGTTTCAGTGTAGTGGGAGTGAGAACAAGGTGTATTTTTTGAAAATGGAACATCTGTATAGATTCTGCTGAAATTAAAATGAATGGCTCTTGTTCAGCTAGTATTTCAGGAGCTCCTACATGCTCCTCGTGGGGAAAAGGCTGCCCAGATCATTGATCTAGCATCAGAGCCACTAGTGGTAGATCAGACTACAGAGCAAGACTCACTGTCAGGCCAGACTCACAGGTGGTTTTGAACATAAGACCTCTGTTCCTATGCTGTCTGAAGACTCATGAATTTAACAGAACTAGTGCTGGGAATTGAGACCAAAAGAAAAAAGAAATGGGGAATTAGCAGCATTCGATAATAATATCTTAGTGTTCAGAGGAGAGTATTTTATATTCTCAACTAGGGCATTGGAAAAAGGAATCTCGGCTTCTATCTTATGCCATATATAAAAGTTAATTGAGAAATTATGATGCCTTTAGAAGAAAATATAGGAAATATTTTTTGCAAAATGAAAAACTTTCTTGGATAAGACAAAAATACAAATTATAGAAATCACAAGCCACAGGCACAAAGTGATGTGTGTTATCTCCAAGACAATGTCCAATACAAGCTGTCTTCTCCTCTATGAAATCTTCTTTTTGTTTTCATTAGGACAAACACCACAGGCAAACACACACACATGCACAGTGATATTTTATTCCTCCTGATTTCTGTTGCAATTATTGTCTGAGTTAATTTAAAATTAGCACATATTTATGATAGCACACAGTGCTATCATATTTATTATGTAGACTTCTTTATTGTCTGCCAGCAGTGTTGTACGAGTAAATGTGTACCAACCAGCTCTCTAGGGGAAACAGCCCTCATACATAACATTTACCAATTTATTTGCTGTAAATGCTCCACCACAGCCTATTTCAAGCTATCACCATGAAGTCATTGAATTCAGAGTTAGAAAGAGATCCCATGACTGGCGTGTGTGAACCAGCACGAGCTGCTTTCAGCATATCCCTGTTTGCCTGTCTCCTCTCTAAGTCTAAGGAATCCCTGGTAGTGTAATTGAATATAACATGGTGTCTCAGTTTCCCCATTTTGTATAAGTAGGTAAACATACTCAAAAGTGTAACTTTCATAGAGGAGAATTGACTGTAAAGCTCTATTTAGTGTTTGGGAAACCAGAGTGGATGTTTGCAGAATGTATCTCCAACACCATATCCTCTTCTAGAAATAGCCTCTGTTTTCTGTTTGGGACTCATCCCTACCTCATTTTCCACACACAGTTCTACGATTAAGCTTCTCGCCCATCTCAGGACCAGATCGTGGGACCAAGACTAATCTTCACATCATATTGTCTATCCACAGTGATTGGTTCAGGGATGGCATGTGGTTCAACAACAACAAGATGCAGTGAGACCTTTGATGAAAATACTGAGAAATAATGCAGAATTTGTTCTCAAGGACTTGAATTTGTTAGAATATAAGATCTGGCGCTGCTGGCATCTTCCATCATGCCATCACATGATGCCTGTAAATGATGCAAATCTGGTAGAGAAAGAGAAAAATTAAATTATGATGGCCATGTTTGAGTTCTGAATTTGAAAGTGTCAAAAGCAAAACCAGCCTTAGAACTTATATTTACATAAGCCAATAATTTTCCTTTTTCTTAAACCAATTCGTGTTAATTTTTCTCTGATATATAGCGGAAAAAAATCCAATTAATACAGAAACATTGGGAGTGAATAAATTGGTCTGTATATAGACCACGATGGTAGCTTCACAATTCTGTGCATTGGTCAAAATTTATTAAACTGTACACCAAAAAGAGTGAATTTTATTGTAAGTTAAAAATAAATAAATTGGCTGGAAATTTAAAAAAATAAATAAATCTCTGTATCAAGTTTGAGGTGCTGCCATGAAAACATCTTTCTATAGGAGTTGTTTTTCCTATTTTAGTCTCAATCATATGTAGTCAAACTTTTGCATCCAACTTCCTCTTTTCCCTTGAACTACCATTTCTGAAATAATTCAACAATGATATAAAAAATCTACTAACCTAAAAAATCCACAAGATCAAGGGGTAAGTCCCAGAAGAACCTGTCTCTAGAAGCTCAGCCAACAACACCTCACTATTCCTTTAAAAACACAATGCTTAACCAAACTTTGACCTTAAGCTGTTGCCTGGGTTTTTGTCCCTATTAATCCATAATTTTTTTTTTAAAGGCAGGCATTTCCACAGTTACATTGAGCTTAAAGCCACAAAAATATTATCTTTTTTCGTTTTTAAGATTTTGCAACTTTGACCCTACATGCATCACCAAAGAAAAACACTGACTCTGTCTTTAAAAAGAGAAAGATAAAGAAAAGATGCGAAGGCTGACAAAAATGGATACAGTAAGGTATAGGAGCAGGGAATGGTATATTTCTAGGAAAATAGATGGACGCATAGAGAGTTACTGGGTGACCTCAGCATGGAGAGGGTAGACCCTTCCTTCTTCATGACGCATCTTCATCTCATATTATTCTCTCAGAGTACAAGGCCTCATTTCCTTCACAGAGCAGGGACACAACTCGACAAAAACAGAGGAAGAGAAGAAAAACAAGGGGATAAAAAGCCATTTTTCCAGGATCTCAGAAATGGAGCTGAGCATTTCCATAACACTTTAGTAGAAATAGAAGGAGGCCTGATGTTTTTTCATGAGTCCTCAGTTTCTATTTCCCAGTAATATTTCCATATTACTCATGCCACAAGCCAAAGAAACAAAGGCACTGTCTGTCTTTTTTCCAATACCACACGATAAAGAATCGAAAGTTCATCAGATCCTTGTTCAAGGTGCTATAAAGGTGATCCAAATTGGAGCCATGTTAAGGAAAACGGGAATAAAGGTTATACTCTACCACTTCATTAATTCTTGGCTCAAAAATCCAAAGAGGGCTCCCTGTTCTAAATGGTGATCTTGAAATCTCGAAACAGAACTCACTGCCACTATTTCTATAAATAAGATGTTACTTCTTCTTCCTCCCTAACTTTAAGTCCCTGTTCTTTCCCTTTCAGAAGAAAACTAAGTAACGAAATACTTATCTCCTCCCAAGACTCTTGTGCTAATTACCTACCAGAAGTACTTTATTCAACAGCTACTCAATTTTATAAACAATGCTAACTCGTTTTTATAGTTACTTGAGAGACTATAGGTCATATAATTGAAAATTTTAAATTAATTCTTTCTTTTAACAATTAGTAAAATCTCTTCTATGCTATACCATGAGAACAAAGAAACCCAAAACAATACACAAACTATAGCAAATCTTATTCTTTTAAGCAGAAATAAATTGAGTATTATTTTACCTTTTTCATTGTATATTGACAAATTATAGTTGTATGTATTTATGAGGTTTAAAGTATCATGATTTTTGAATACAATATGTAATCATTAAATTAAACTAATAAACATATCTATCACCTCAAATATTTAACATTTTCATGATAAAATATACAATACTCAGTGATTAGCTATATTCAACATGCTGTGCTATATTTTAACTTTCTGATAAGAAAATGACAGGGACAAAAAATATTTCCTTTACCCTCTTAGGTTTAGCACCTGGGGGCCTGCAAATTAGACTAACAAAAGAAATATTTACAGAAAAAAGTCACACAATTTTTACTGATATCTTATGTGCACACAAATTCAGAGAAAATAAATGAAACCCAAATAAGTAGCTAGTCTCAGGGATAATACACCATTTTAACAAAGGGGATTTGGGCTTCAAAGTTGATAAATTGTGGGGAAGTGACTACGGGGAAAGTAAAATGGAGGGAAACTAATATAAGGATTATTTTAGTAAGGTTTGTTTATGCAGACTCATCTCATTGCCAACTCTTCATCTCTGATGATAAGAGTTACCCTCTTTCTGGTACAGAAAAAAGAAGAAACACCTTCACAAAAGGAAATTTATGTCCTGCTTTTAGGCAGAAAGGGGAAGAGCAGAGAACTCTTCCTTCATGTGTTGATTTTCAGTTTCCTTCAGCTCAACATAATCCTTATGCCAAAGGGCATATCTCGGGGTGACATACCCTGATTCCCTCAAAAATCTTTCTAAAAAATATTATACCCATGTGAAAAAAAATTAATTTTTTCCTAAAACCAAATGCAACCCTAAGAATGCCAATTAATACATTATACAATAATATAGATAAACTCTGATTGTTCACTTCTTTATTTTCCTAGAAACCATATTGGAAAATAGAAAGAATGTAGGCTTTGGAGTATTACAGACTTGAGTAGAATTCTGGAACTGCAAGTAGTTATGTGACCTTGACCATATGTCTTAACTCCTCTGAAGTTAGTACCTTAATCTGAGAATTAGAGCAATACGTTTTCCTTTCAGGAAATGCTAAGGAAGACTACATAGGTAATGTGGATGTCATAAAAAAAGATAGGAGAATATAATACATTGATTGATTAAGTTGGTCACATGATCCATTCTTGTGCTGGGTCTGTTAAAAAAATTAAATAAGGTATCAATAAGAACAGAATGTATTATTGTAAGGTTGCAGATGTTTCAGAGGTGGTTAGAGGTGTTTATCTTTATACCAAATGGCCTCAGATTTTCTTCTCAGTGAGCTTTGGTGATTTTTTTAATGATTTTCTATTTCTGCTTTATAAGCTGTTTTTTGTTTTTTGTATTTTGTATGTTGCTTTGTAGGTACTTGTGCTACATTATATTAACCTCAGGTCTTCATTGGAGGCCTCATGGTAGAGAAAGCATTTTCCCACCTGTGACCACATGCTTTGCTTTCGTCAAAGGATATTAGCAAATGTTTTATAAGTAGAGGTTTGAAATTTACTTGTGTGATTTGACTTGCTCACTTGCACACCAGCCTTTTCCATCAAAAGGAAAAGACTCAGATAGCAACTAGTTCAAAGGAAATAACACAAGGAGCAAATCTTTACCCAACCTGCAGCTTGGAGACAAGCCCAGCTTAGATCAGCTAAATTCCAACCAACATGCAGATATATTAGCAAGAAATAAATGCTTATATTGAGAAGCCATTGGATTTGGAGTTGCCATACATTTTTATTGTGGCAGTAGCTAACAAATTCAGTGCCGTCAAATCTTTAGGTTTTATGTCATTGGATGAATATAAACTTCCCTAGGACAATACATTTCATTGGCAACAATATGGCAGCCTCTACCAGACTTCCCACACTATGCTTATCCCAAACCACCTTTTTTCCCTTTGGCTTTTTGTTTTTATTTTTATATTTTTTATTTCTCCATAAGTTCTTGAGGTACTGGGGTACAGATGGTATTTTGTTACATGAGTAAGTTCTTTAGTGGTGATTTGGGAGATTTTGGTGTACCCATCACCTGAGCAGTATACACTGCACCATATTTGTAGTCTTTTATCCCTCACCCCTCTCCCACTCTTCCCCTCAAGTACCCAAAGTTCATTGTATCATTATGATTTTGTGTCCTTATAGCTTAGCTCCCACATATCAGTGAGAATATATAATGTTTGGTTTTCCATTCCTGAGTTACATCACTTAGAATAATAGTCTCCAGTCTCATCCCAGTCACTGCAAATGCTGTTAATTCATTCCTTTTTATGGCCGTGTAGTATTCCTATAGATATATAGACCTATAGATATAGATCTATAGATACAGATATAGATCTATAGATATAGATCTATAAATATGGATATAGATCTATAGATCTATAAATTTATATATATAAATATAGATCTATAGATATATCTCACAGTTTCTTTATCCACTTGTTGATTAGTGGGCATTTGGGTTGGTTCCAGGATTTGGCAATTGTGAATTGTGCTGCTATAAACATGCATATGCAACTATCTTTTTCGAATAATGACTTCTTTTCCTTTTTGCGATGGAGTCTTGCTCTGTTGCCCAGGCTGGAGTGCAGTGGTGTGATCTTGGCCCACTGCAACCTCCACATCCTGGGTTCTAGCAATTCTTCTGCCTCAGCCTTCTGAGTAGCTGGGATTACAGGCATGTGCCCCAAAGTCTGGCTAATTTTTGTATTTTTAGTAGATACGGGGTTTCACCATGTTAGACAGAATGGTCTCAAACTCCTGACCTCAGGTGATCTGCCCACTTCGGCCTCCCAAAATGCTGGAATAGCCCCCTTTTTCTATATAGACATTTTAGCATCTAACCTAGGGGAAGCTATGTCAGAATCTGCTCGGGAGGTGTCATTTTTAAATGAAAGCGCAGCCAGAATTTTTTTGATTGTCTGATAGGAATATTTTTTCCTTTCCATATAGATATGAGAAAAATATTGAGAGTTACTGCTATGTGAACAAATAATCTAATTATTAGGTAAAGGAGCTTGGTTCTTTGTTCCAAACAGCACTTCTGAACATCCAATACCTGAGTTTCAAATTTGGTAATTCACTATCTTACTTTTTTAATATTAAAATTTTACTTGTTAATATTAAAATTTTATTTGTTATTGCCTGACTTTTGGATACAAGCCATTTTAGCTGAGGTGAGAAGATATCTCATTGATTTGCATATGTTGAACCATTCCTGCATCCCTGGCATAAATCCCACTTCATCATGATGAATAGTCTTTTTAATGTATTGTTGAATTCGGTTTACTTGTATTTTGTTGAGGATTTCTGCAACAATATTCAACAGAGATACTGGACTGTAGTTTTCTTTTTTTTTTTTTTTGAAGTGTCTTTGTCTTATTTTCATATCAGGTCTCATGGAATGAGTTTGGAAGTATTCCCTAACTCCTCTATTTTTTGGAACAGTTTGGGTAGGATTGGTATTACTTCTTATTTAAATGCTTGGTAGAATTCAGCAGTGAAGACATTGGGTCACAGGCTTTTTACTGGGAGAATTTTTATTATGACTTTGATCTCATTGCATGTTATTGGTCGGTTTAGGCTTTGGATTTCTTCATGGTTCAATCTTGGCAGGTTGTGTGTATCTAGGAATTTATCCATTTCTTCTAGGTTTTCCAGTTTACTGGCATATAGTTGTTCATCGCAGCCACTAATGATCCTTTGAATTTCTGTAGTATCAGGTGTAATGTTTCCTTTTTCATCTGTGATTTTATTTATTTGGGTTTTCTCTCTTTTTTCTTAGCCTGGCTAAATGTTTCTCAAGTTTGTTTATCTCTTCAAAAAATCAACTTTTCATTTTGTAGATCTTTTGTATTGTTTTCTTCATTTCAAATTCATTTTCTGCTCTGATCCTTATTATTTCTTTTCTTCTACTAATTTTGGGTTTGGTTTGCTATTGCTTTTCTAATTCTTAAAAACCCATCATTAGGTTTTTTATTTGAATTTTTTCTTTTATTTATTTATTTATTTTTCCATAAGTTACTGGGGTACCGGTGGTATTTGCTTACATGAGTAAGTTCTTTAGTGGTGATTTGTGGGATGTTGGTGCACCCATAACCCAAGCAGTATACACTGCACCATATCTGTAGTCTTTTGTCCCTTGCCCTCCTACCACTCTTCCCCACAAATCCCCAAAGTCCATTGTATCATTCTTATGCCTTTGGTCCTCATAGCTTAGCTCCCGCATAGTGAGAACACACAATGTTTGGTTTTCCATTCGTGAGTTACTTAGCTTAGAATAGTAGTCTCCAATCTCGTCCAAGTCACTGCAAAAGCTATTGATTCATTCAGCTTTTTGACTGAGTAGTATTCCATCGTACATATATATACCACAGTTTCTTGATCCCCTCATTGATTGATGAGCATTTGGGTTGGTTCTTTGATTTTGCAATTGTGAACTGTGCTGCTATAAACATGTGTGTGCAAGTATCTTTTTTGAATAATGACTTATTTTCCTCTGGGTAGATACCCAGTAGTGGGATTGCTGGATCAAATGGTAGTTCCACTTCTGGTTCTTTAAGGAAGCTCCACATTGTTTTCCATAGCAGCTGTACTAGTTTACATTCCTACCAGCAATATAGAACTGTTCCCTGCTCACCACATCCACACCATCATCTACTGTTTTTTTGATATTTTGATTATGGCCGTTCTTGCAGGAGTAAGGTGGTATCACATTGTCGTTTTGATTTGCATTTCCCTGATCATTCGTGATGTTGAGCATTTTTTCATGTTTGTTGGCCATTTGTACATCTTCTTTGGAGAATTGTCTATTCATGTCCTTAGCCCGCTTTTTGATGGGATTGCTTGTTTTTTTCTTACAGATCTGTTTGAGTTCATTGTGGACTCTGGATATTAGTCCTTTGTCAGATGTATAGATTGTGAAGATTTTCTGCCACACCGTGGGTTCTCTGTTTACTCCACTGACTGTTCCTTTTCCAGGCAAAACCTCTTTAGTTTAATTAGGTCCCAGTTATTTATCTTTGTTTTTATTGCATTTGCTTTTGGGTTCTTGGTCATGACATTTTTGCCTAAGCCAATGTCTATAAGGGTTTTTCCAATGTTACTTTCTAGAATTTTTATCGTTTCAGGCAGGTCTTAGGTTTAAGTCCTCATTCCATCTTGAGATTATTTTTGTATAAGGTGAGAGATGAGGATGCAGTTTCATACTCCTACATGTTGCCAGCCAATTATCCAGCACCATTTGTTGAAAAGCATGTCCTTTCCCCACTTTATGTTTTTGTTTGCTTTGTTGAAGATCAGTTTGCTGTAAGTATTTGGGTTTATTTCTGGGTTCCCTATTCTGTTCCATTGGTCTATGTGCCTATTTTTATAACAGTACCACACTGTTTTGGTGACTATGGCCTTATAGTATAGTTTGAAATCAGGTAGTACGATGCCTCCAGATTTGTTCTTTTTGCTTAGTCTTGCTTTGGCTATTCAGGCTCTGTTTTGCTTCCATAGGAATTTTAGAACTGTATTTTCTAATTCTGTGAAGAACGATGGTGGTATTCTGATGAGATTGCATCCAAGTTGTAGATTGCTTTTGGCAGTATGGTCATTTTCACAATATTGATTCTACCCATCCATAAGCATGGGATGTGTTTCCATTTGTTTCTTTTGTCTGGGATTTCTTTCAGCAGTGTTTGTAGTTTTCCTTGTAGAGGTTTTTCAACTCCTTTGTGAGATATATTCCTAAGTATTTTATTTTTTTGCAGCTATTGTAAAAGGGGTTGAGTTCTCACTTGATTCTCTGCTTGGCTGCTGTTGGTGTATAGAAGAGCTACTGATTTGTACACATTAATCTTGTATCTGAAAACTTTGCTGAATTCTTTTATCAGTTCTAGGCACCTTCTAGAGGAGTCCTTAGTGTTTTTCAAGGTAAACAATCATATTGGTAGCAAACAGTGACAGTTTTACTTCCACTTTACCGATTTGGATACCCTTTATTTCTTTATCTTGTCTGATTGCTCTGGCTAGGACTTCCAGTACTATGTTGGAGCGGAGAGGTGAGAGTAGGCATCCTTGTCTTGTTCCAGTTCTCAGAGGGAATGCTTTCAACTTTTCCCCATTCAGTATTATATTGGCTGTGGGTTTATGATAGATGGCTTTTATTAAATTAAGGTATGTCCCTTGTATGCTGATTTTGCTGAGAGTTTTAATCATAAAGGGATGCTGGATTTTGCCTAATGCTTTTTCTTCATCTACTGAGATGATCATGTGATTTTTTTTAATTCTGTTTATGTGGTGTATCACATTTATTGACTTGTGTATGTTAAACCATCCCTGCATCCCTGGTATGAAACCCACCTGATCACGGTGGATTATCTTTTTGATATGTTGTTGGATTCAGTTAGCTAGTATTTTGTTAAGGATTTTAGTATCTATGTTCATCATGGATATCAGTCTGTAGTTTTCTTTTTTCGCTATGTCCTTTCCTGGTTTTGGTATTAGGGTGATGCTGGCTTTATAGAATGAATTAGGGAGGGTTCCTTCTTCCTCTATCTTGTGAAATAGTGTCAAAAAGATTGTTACAATTCTTCTTTGAATGTCTGGTAGAATTCTGCTGTGAATCTGTCTGCTCTTGGACTTTTTTTGTTGGTAATTTTTAAATTACCATTTCAATCTCGCTGCTTGCCATTGGTCTGTTCAGGGTATCTAACGCTTCCTAATTTAAGCTAGGAGGGTTGTGTCTTTCCAGGAATTTATCCATCTCTTCTAGGTTTTCTAGTTTATGAGTGTAATGGTGTTCATAGTAGCCTTGAATATCTTTTGCATTTCAGTAGTGTCAGTTGTCATATCTTCTGTTTTGTTTCTTAGTGAGGTTATTTGGATTTTCTCTCTTCTTTTCTTGGTTAATCTTGCTAATGGCCAATCAATTTTATGTATCTTTTCAAAGAACCAGCTTTTTGTTTCGTTTATCTTTTGTGTTGTTTTTTTTTGTTGTTGTTGTTTCATTTTCAGTTAGTTCTACTCTGATCTTGGTCATTTCCTTTTTTCTGCTGGTTTTGGATTTGGTTTTTTCTTGTTTCTTTAGTTCCTTCAGGTGTGATCTTAGATTGTCTGTCTGTACTCTTTCAGACTTTTTGATCTAGACATTTAGGGTATGAACTTTCATGTTAGCACTGCGTTTGCTGTAGCCCAGAAGTTTTGATAGGTTGTGTCATGATTGTTATTCCATTCAAAAAGATTTTTAATTTCCATCTTGATTTTGTTTTTGACCCAATGCTCATACAGGAGCAGGTTATTTAATTTCCATGTATTTTCATGGTTTTGAAGGCTCCTTTTAGAGTTGGTATCCAGTTTTATCCACTGTGGTCTGAGAGAGTGCTTGATATGATTTCATTTTACTTAAATGTATTGAGGCTTGTTTTATGGCCTATCATATGATCTATCTTGGTGAAAGTTCCATGTGCTGTTGAATATAATGTGTATTCTGCAATTGTTCGAT
Organism: Symphalangus syndactylus; assembly: GCF_028878055.3. Taxonomy (NCBI): domain Eukaryota; kingdom Metazoa; phylum Chordata; class Mammalia; order Primates; family Hylobatidae; genus Symphalangus; species Symphalangus syndactylus. The sequence continues at coordinate 63,052,130 of NC_072425.2, read as the reverse complement.
GAAATGTTCTATATATATATATATCTATTAAATCCATTTGTTCCAAGGTATAGTTTAAATCCATTGTTTCTTTTCTGACTTTGTCTTAATGACCTGTCTAGTGCAGTCAGTGGAGTATTGAAGTTCCCCACTATTATTGTGTTGCTGTCTATCTCATTTCTTAGGTCTATTGGTAGTTGTTTAATAAATTTGAGAGCTCCATTGTTAGGTGCATATATGTTTAGGATTGTGGTATTTTCCTGTTGGACAAGGCCTTTTACCATTATATACTATCCCTCTTTGTCTCTTTTAACCACTGTTGCTTTAATGTTTGTTTTGTCTGATATAATAATAGCTACCCCTTCTAGCTTTTGGTGTCCATTTACATGAAATGCCTTTTTCTACCCCTTTTCTTTAAGTTCATGTGAGTCCTTATGTGTTAGGTGAGTCTCCTGAAGGCAGGAGATGGTTGGTGAGTTCTTATCCATTCTACAATTCTGTATCTTTTAAGTGGGGCATTTAAGCCATTTACATTCAATGTTACTATTGAAATACGAGGTACTATTGCTTTCATTATGCTCTCTGTTGCCTGTGTACTTTTCTATTTTTTGTTTTTGCTTTTTAACTTGTATTTTTGTTTTATAGGTCCTGTGTGATTTATGCTTTAAAGAGGTTCTGTTTTATTGTGTTTCCAGGATTTGTTTCCAGATTTAGAGCTCCTTTTAGCAATTCTGTTAGTGGTGGTTTAGTAATGGCAAATTCTCTCAGCATTTGTTTGTCAGAAAACGACTATATCTTTCCTTCATATATGATGCTCAATTTCACTGTATACAAAATTATTGGCTGATAATTGTTTTGTTTGAGGAGGCCGAAGATAGGTTCCCAGTCCCTTCTAGCTTGTAGGGTTTCTGCTGAGAAATCTGCTGTTAATCTGATAGGTTTTTCCTTTATAAGTTACCTGGTGCCCCTGTCTCACAGCTCTTAAGATTCTTTCCTTCATCTTGACTTTGGATAACCTGATGACAATGTGCCTAGGTGAAGATCTTTTTTGCAATGAATTTCCCAGGTGTTCTTTGTGCTTCTTGTATTTGGATATCTGTGTCTCTCACAAGGCCAGGAAAGGTTTCCTCAATTATTCCCCCAAATAAGTTTTCTTTTAGAATTCCTTTCTTCCTCAGGTACACTGATTATTCTTAGATTTGGTCATTTAACATAATCCCAGACTTGGAGGCTTTGTTCATATTTTCTTATTCTGTTTTCCTTGTCTTTGTTGGATTGGGTTAATTTGAAGACCTTGTCTTCAAGCTCTGAATTTCCTTCTTCTACTTGTTCATTTCTATTGCTGAGACTTTCCAGAGCATTTTCCATTTCTAAATGTGTCCAAAGTTTCCTGAATTTTTGGTTGTTTTTTCTTTAAGCTATCTATTTCCATGAATATTTCTCCCTTCACTTCTTGTATCACTTTTTGGATTTCCTTGCATTGGGCTTCAACTTTCTCTGGTCCCCCCCGATCAGCTTAATAACTAACCTCCTGAATTCTTTTTCAGGCAAATCAGGGATTTCTTCTTGGTTTGGATCCATTACTGGTGAGCTAGTGTGATTTTGGGGGAGTTGTTGAAGAGCCTTTTTTTGTCATATTACCAGCGTTGGTTTTCTGGTTCCTTCTCATTTAGGTAGGCTCTGTCAGAGGGGCTGTCCAGGGCTGAAGGCTGTTGTTCAGATTCTTTTGTCCCACAGGGTGTTCCTTGATGTAGTACTCTCCCCCTTTTCCTATGGATGTGGCTTCCTGCGAACCAAACCGCAGTGATTGTTGTCTATCTTCTGGGTCTAGCTACCCAGCGAGTCTACCCAGCTCCAGGCTGGTACTGGAGGTTGTCTGCACAGAGTCCTGTGATGTAAACTGTCTATGGGTCTCTCCACTCTGGATACCAGCACCTGTTTCGGTGGCGGCAGTGGAGGATGTAATGGACTCCATGGGGGTCCTTAACTTTGTGGTTTAATGCTTTATTTTTGTATGCTGGTTGGCCTCCTGCCAAGAGGTGGCAGTTTTCAGAAAGCATCAGCTGTAGTAGTGTGGAGAGGGTCCAGCGGTGGGCAGAGCCCTAGAGCTCCCCAGATTATATGCCCTTTGTCTTGTACTACCAGAGTGGATAAGGAAGGACCACCAGGTGGGGGTGGGGCTAGGCATGTGTGAGCTCACACTTTGGGCGGGTCTTGCTGAAGCTGCTGTGGGGAATGGGGGTGAGATTCTCAGGTCACTAGAGTTGTATACCTAAGAGGATTATAGCTGCCTCTGCTGAGTCATACAGGTTGTCAGGGAAGTGAGCGAAAGCTGGCAGTCACAGGCCTCACCCAGCTCCCACGCAATTTGAAGGGCCGGTCTCACTTCCACTGTGCCCACCCCCGACAGCCCCAAGTCTGTTTCCAGGCAGAGGGCAATGGGCTTGAAAACTTGCCTGAGGCTATCTGCTTCTGCTGCAAGAGAAAAGGGCTTTATTTCTTCCCCGACCTGTGAAGTCCTCATGCCCAATTCGCACCCACCCCTGAGTTCTGGCCAGGAGGCTTCTCACCCCATTCAAATTGTTACAAAGTTCAGCTAGAGAATTCCTTCTCCCTGTGGAGTTTTACCCCCTGCTCCTCTGGCCACCCTCCCAATGGATCCCTGTGGTGCCAGCAGGAATGGGCTGCTCCAGGGACCCAGCAAGCTCCCAGGGCCTTTCTGCTGCTTCCTTCACCCCTGTATTTCGGTCGGCTCTCTGACTTTACTCAGCTCCAGGTGAAGTCAGAAACTTCTCCTGCAAACAGATCTTCAGCTTCTCCAGTGTGGGGGTGTGTGTTCAGGAGAGGAGGGTCTCCCTTTCCCACTTCCGCAGTTAGGACGCTCATAGTATTTGGGGTGTCTCCCAGGTCCTGCAGGAGCAGTCTGCTTCCTTCAGAGGGTCTGTGTGTCCTCTTGGGATTGCTGGTTTGTTCTGGCAGTTGATCTGGAGCTAAAATTCACAATGGAAGCCTCCACATGCTGCTCTGTCGGGAATTGCAATCTAGTCCTGCCTCCCATCCGCCATGATCCCCACCCTGCCCCCACCTTCTTTTTTGATGATACTAATTGCTGGGAAATTTTAAAAAGACAAACATGTTACGATTGTGTGAAGAATAAGGATAAAACCGGTCAGATTTTAAAAAGAGAGTCTGAAATAGTGCTGTCCAGTGGAAACATAATGTGGGCCAAATATGGAATTTTTAATTTTCTATTAGCCAATTTTTAAAAGAAAACAGTTGAAATTAATTCTAATGCTGTATTTTTAACCCAATATATCCAAAATACAATTACATTCAACATGTAATTAATAAAAGTTTTGATGAGATATTTTACACTCATTTTTTATTACTGCATTCAAAACAGTGTGGATTTTACATTATAGCACATCTCTATCCAAACCAGTCACATTTCAAATGCTCAGTGGCCACATATGGCAAGTGTGGCTATCATATTGTACAGCACATGTCTAGAAAGTTTTCATAAGAAGCAAAATGGAGAGATTTTTGTGCAGAGCTTTTTTAACTACTAAAGCCACTCAAAGACCACTTTTTTTGGCTTATTTCTGCGTAATTGGCTGATCTCCCTATGAACAGAGGTTGTCTTGTATTTGGCAGCATTTTGTGTTCCAACCTCAAATTGAATTCATTTATTATTTTACCCACATTTTAATTTTCATTAATTTCTTAGTTTTTCCAAAAAACAATTACCCTATTATGGATGTCCCTATGAGCCTTTTTCAAAACTATTTAAAACAAATTGGATACAAATGACAAATAGTTATTTCCTTTGCTTTGTTAAAATTTATGAATAATTCTTAATGACTAGGTTCTCTGTAGAACATAATCTTATAACAGAAAATATCTGTGTGTGATAAGGTTGTGGGATGAATATTTACAGTGTAAAAGAGTCACTCCAAATGTTCATAAAAGAAAAATTATTTGACTTGGACCAAAAACAAAACAAAACAAACAAAAAAAAACATCAGGATGACTCTATCAGATGTGATCCAGAAAGTCTACAAAAAAATCAGAGAGTAGATGAGAAAATAAATGAGGATGCCAGAACTTTTTTTAAACCTTTTCTTTTTTGGCCTAATTTGCATAGTTATTTTCACTGAAATAAGTTTCACTCCATTTCTCACAGGATGATTTTTATATCTTAGAGTCGTAGTCCTAGGGAGGAAGAAAGGTAGAGTCAACAGGAAACTATGTGGTAGTAAAAGACCTTCACATTTGTGGCTTATTTTCAAGATTTTGTTATGCATATATTGATACATGCCTTCATTAATTTCAGCTTTTTCATATTCTGTCTTTTTCTTTATCTATCTGTATATAAAAATAATTAGGCCAGGCGCGGTGGCTCACGTCTGTAATCCCAGCACCTTGGGAGGCCAAGGCGGGCGGATCATGAGGTCAGGAGATCGAGACCATCCTGGCTAACACGGTGAAACCCCGTCTCTACTGAAAATACAAAAAAATTAGTCAGGCCTGGTGGCGGGCACCTGTAGTCCCAGCTACCTGGGAGGCTGAGGCAGGAGAATGACATGAACCCGGGAGGCGGAGCTTGCAGTGAGGCGATATCGCGCCACTGCACTCCAGCCTGGGTGACAAAGAGAGACTCTGTCTCAAAAAAATAAATAAATAAAAATAAAAATAATTAGCACAGATAAATAGGGAATACTTAACGTAGATAGAGAAAGTGGGAAAGACAGTTCTATAAAAAGTAAAATGCTGAAGGAACTGAAAAATAAACAACTCCTCTTAGATTCATTAAAGAAGTGAGTACACAGGGCTAACCGCTGCCCCCAAATTGGAGAGAGAAACAGGTGGAAATAGAGAATCACAACTTAACAGAGCAGAAACCGCTTCAGGAACCAGTGCTGGAGTAGGAACAGCTAAACTATAATTGATTCATTTCAAGAGGTTAGGTGTGGATAAATCTGAGAATTAAAAATTCCAGGGGGACCCAGTCCTGGAAGCCCATGCTTTGAGAGTTTCGCCTTGGGAGCTCAATCAAATATTCATAGTAAATATGGAAGAAAAACTGCCCCCATGCTTCTGTCGGGGGAGGGAGAAAGGAGCCATTTCGAAACTCCAGAGCACTCTGTTCTTCTTAAGGAAGCCTATCCTCTGGAGAAACCAGCTAACCAGCCTAATTAGCTGGAGTTTTATTATAGACTAACTGATGTGGAAGGAGGGAAATATTCAACTCCAGCCCACTCTAGCCATTCTATCTCACCTAAGGAGGGCAGAAAGGAACTGAGAAATAAATGTAAAGTTCATAGTCCAGGGGCACAGGCTCACGAAAACACTGAGGCCTAATCATAGGACTTCCTCACTCCTAGCACCTTACCACCACATTATCAAAGGCCTATTGAAAGCAGTCCTTTTGTATAGTCATCCCTTTGTATTCATGGGGGATTGGCTTCAGGGTCTCCTGCAGATACCAAAATCTTCAGATGCTTAAGTCCCTGATATAAAATTGTGTAACATTTGCATATAACTTATGCATACACTCCCATATACTTTAAATCATCTCTAGATAACTTATAATACCTAATTCAATGTAAATGCTATGTAAATAGTTGTAATATTACATTGTCTGGGGAATTATGACAAGGAAAAAGGGTCTGTGCAAATTTGGTACAGACACAATTTTATTTTTTAAAATTTTCCATCTATGGTTGATTGAATCCACAGATATGTAGGGCTGACTGTACAGTATATTTGGCTATCAAGAAAAAATTACAAGGCATACCAAAATGCAATAAAACATAGTTTAAAGAAACAAAGCATCAGAACCAGACAGTGTAGGGACGTTGGCATTATGAGACCAGGAATTTAAAACAACTATGCTCAATATGCTAGGGCTTTAATAGATAAAGAACATGAAAGAACAGGTAGGCAGTATAAGCAGAGAAATGGAAAATCCTAAGGAAAAAGAAATGCTAGAGATCAAAAACAGTAACAGAAATAAAGAACCCCTTTGCTGGGCTCATTAGTAGACTGGATACAGCTGAGGAAACAGTCTCTGAAGTTAAGGAAATCTAGATAAAAACCTCTAAAACTGAAAAGCAAGAAGAAGAAAGACTAAAAAAACAACAGAATAGCATATCCAAGAACTGGAAAAACTACAAAAGGTATAACATATATGTAATGAAAATACAAGAAGAAAAAAATAAAGAAGAAAGGAACAGAAGAAATATTTGAACAAATAATGACTGAGAATTTTTCCCAAATTAATACCAGAGACCAAACCACAGATCCAGGAAGTTCAGAGAAAACCAAGCAGAATAAATGCAAAAAAAAAAAAAAAAAAAAAAAAAGTAAAAAGTAAAAGAAAAAAAGGAAGGAAGGGAGAAAGGGAGGGAGGGAGGAAGGGCATATACAGCATATTATTTTCAAACTATAGAAAATAAAAAAATGCAAAAAAAAAGAAAAAAGTAAAAGAAAAAAGGAAGGAAGGGAGAAAGGGAGGGAGAAAAGGAGGGTGAGAGGGCATATCTAGGCATATTATTTTCAAACTATAGAAAATAAACTATGAAGAAAAAAGTCCTGAAAGAACCCAGAGGGGAAAAACACCTTACCTACAAAGGAATAAATATGAGAATTACATCTGATTTCTACTCAGAAACCATGCAAACAAAAAGATAGTAGAGTAAAATATTTAGAGTATTGAGAGAAAACAAAAGAAAACCTACACTAACCTAGAATTCTGTAGCCTGTGAAATTATTCTTCAAGAGAAGGATAAATTAAGATTTTCTCTGACAAACACTTGCTGAGAAAATCCGTTGCTACTAAACCTTTTTTGGAAGTATATTAGAAGTTTTTTAGAGAGAAGGGAAACAATACAGGACAGAAAGCCAGATGTACGTAAAGAGTGAGCATTGGAGAAGGGACAAGTAAAGGTATAGTAAAATCTTATTTTTCTTCTTAATTGATCTAACAGATAATAGTTCGTTCAAATTAGTAATAACAATGTATCTGATTAGGTATGTATGTAATACACACACACACACATTCTTATGTATGCATACATATATATATGAAATAAAAAACAGCAATGATCCAGGGATGGGAGGGAGGAAGTAGGATTATTTTGTTATTATAAAGTATTCACACTATCTATGAAATGATACAGTGTTACTTGAAAGTGGATTTGGATTAGTTGTAAGTGTATATTGCAAACTTTAGGGCAACCACAAAAAAAGTAAAAATGTAAGTATGCTAAGAAATGCTAATAAATGAGAGAAAATTGAATCATATAAAATGCTTAACTTAAACCACAAAAGAAAGATAAAGAGTGGAAGACAAAAAGGAAAAACCAGACAAGAGCAGCAAATAGAAAACAGTAACAGATGTGATAGATATTAACCTACTATATCAATAATTACTTTGGAAATCAATGGTCCAAATGCACCAATTCCAAGACAGATTGTCAGAGTATGTTTAAAAAAAAAAGACTCCTCAACTGCATATTGTCTACAAGAAACCCATTTTATATTTAGAAATACAGACAGCATAAAAGTAAATGGATGGAGAAAGATACAGCATGCTAACACCAATCAAAAGGAAGCAGAAAGAGCAATAGTAATTTCAGACAGAGCCAATTTCAAACCAAGGAAATTTGTCAGAGATAAATAGAAACATGACATAGTAAAAGGTAAATTCTCCAGAACAACGTAAAAATTCTTTGTGTGTATGCACCTAACAACAGAGCATCAAAATACATGAGCTAAAAACTGATAGAACTGCAAGAAGAAATAGACACATCTGCTCGAATGGCTGGAAATGTCAACACCTCTATCACAAATGGACAAATTCAGCCAGTAGAAAATCAGTAAAGACATACTTGAACTCAACAACACTATCAATCAGCAAGATATTATTGATCTCTATAGACTCCTTCATCCAACAACAGCAGAATACACATTCTTCTCAAGCTCACATGGGACACTCCCCAAAACAGACTACATTCTGGGCCATAAAACACACATTAACAAATTTAAAACAATAGAAATCATCATACATTGTTTTTTTGCAAACCAAAATAGAATTAAACTAGAAATCAATAACAAAGACAGCTGGAATATTCCAGAATACTTGGAGAATAAACAGCACACTTATAAATAACACATGAGTCAAAAAAGAAATCTCAAGGGAGATTTTTAAATATTTTGAACTGAAGAAACAAAAAACACAACTTATCAACATTTGTGAAATTCAGCAAAAGCAGTGCTTAGAGGGAAATTTATAGCATTGAATGTATATATTAGAAAAGAAGATCTAAAATTAATAATCTAATCTTACACCTTAGAAAAACAGAAAAATAAGAGAAAAGCCCAAAGTAAACACAAAAGTCCAAAGTAAGTGCAAGAAAAGAAACAATATGAAAAAGATCAAAATTGATAAACTCCTAGTCAGAGTAAGGAGAAAAAGAGAAAAGACACAAATTACTAATATCAGAAATAAGAGAGAGGGTGTCACTATAGATTCCAATGACAGTAAAAGGATAATAAGAGAATATTATGAATAACTCTATAACTACAGACTTTATAACCTAGGTGAAATGAACCAATTCCTGTAAAGACACAATCTGTCAAACCTCGAAAAAGAAGAAACAATCTGAATGGGTCAGATGGGTTCACTGGTGAATTCTATCAAATACTTAAGGAAGAAATTATACCAATTTTTAACAATCGTTTTCAAAAGATAGAAGCAGAGGGAATACTTCTTAACTTATTCTATGAGCCCAGCATCACTTCAATACAAAAACCAGACAAAGACATTACAAGTAAAGAAAACTGCACACTAACATGTCTCATGAGTACTGGTGCAAAAATTCTCAACAAAATATTAGCAATTCACATTCAACAATATATAAAAAGAATTATACACCACAACCAAATGGGATTTGTCTCAGGTATGCAAGGCTAATTCAATATTAGAAAATCAATTAATTTAATCCATCAAATCAACAGGCTAAAAAAATAGGTGATAATGACAATAGAGGCAAAAAATGCATTTGACAAACTCCAACACCTCCAACTTTCCTGATAAAAATCTTCAGTAAACTAGAAATGAAAGAGAATTTTTTTTATCTTCATAAACAGTCTCCACAAGAAAATCTACAAAAAACATCAACTTAAAGGAGAGATACTTACTCTCCCACCAAGATCAGGAATAAGGCAAGGATGTCCCCTGTCACCACTCCTTTTTACGATAGTACTGGAAGTTCTGGCTAATGCAATAAGACAAGAAAATACAATGAAAGGTACACTGATTGGGGAGGAAGAGATAAAGATGTCTTTGTTCACATACAACATGATTGTCTATGTAGAAAATCCAAAAGAATCAACAAAAATGCTCTTAGAATAGCAATTATAGCAAGGCTGAAGGATGCAAGGTTAATATACAAAAGTCATCACTTTCCCTAAATACTAGAAATAAACAAGTGGAATTTGAACTTAAAAATACAATATCATTTACATGAGCACACAAAAAAATAAAATACTTAGGTACAAATCTAACAAAATACATACAAAATATATATGAGGAAAACTACAAAACTAAGGAAATCAAAGAACTAAGTAAATGGAGAAATGTTTTATGCTTATGGGAGGAAATCTTAATATTGTCAGGATGTCAGTTTTTCCAAACTTGATATGTAGATTCAATACAATACAATCAAAATTCCAGCAAATTATAATGTAGATATTGACAAACTGATTCTAAAGTTTATATGGTGAGGCAAAAGACTCAGAATAACCAATACAAAATTGAAGAACAAAGTTAGAGGACTGACACTACCCACTACCTTGTTTTTTTACTATAAAGCTACAGTAATTAAGACAGTGTGGTATTGGGAAAAGAATAAACAGATCAATTGAACAAAATAGAAAACCCAGAAAGAGGCCTAGATAAATACTGGCAAACCTCATTTTATTGTGTTTTGCTTTATTTATTGTGCTTCACAGATACTGTTTTTTTGTTTGTTTGTTTTTTGGTTTGGTTTTGTGTGTTTGCTTTTTGAGATGGAGTCTCACTCTGTCACCCAGGCTGGAGTGCAGTGGTGCAATCTCAGCTCACTGCAACCTCTGTCTGCCATGTTCAAGTGATTTCTCCTGCCTCAGCCTCCGAGTGCTGGGATTACAGGCATGCACCATCCTGCCCAGCTAATTTTTTGTATTTTTAGTAAAGATGGGATTTCACCATGTTGGCCATGCTGGTCTTGAACTCCTGACCTCAAATGATCTGCCCCCCCCTCGGCCTCCCAAAGTGCTGGGATTACGGGTGTGAACTGCTGTGCCCAAGGCTTTTTTTTTTTTTTAAACAAAATTGAAGGTTGGTGGCAATTCTGCATCAAGCAAGTCTATTGGCACCATTTTTGCAACAGCATGTATTCACTTCATGTTCCTGTATACATTTTGGTAATTCTTAAAATATTTCAACCATTTTCATTATTATGAGATATGCTATGGTGATCTGTGATCAGTGATTTTTGATGTTACTATTATAATTGTTTCAGAGTGCCATGAACCCCGCCCATACAAGACAGAGAATTAATTGATAAATATGTATGTTCTGACTGCTCCGCCAATGGACCATTGCCCTGTCTCTCTCCCTTTCTTTGGGCCTCCCTATTTCCTGAGATACAACAATATTGAAATTAGGCCAATTACAAACCTTACAATGACCTCTAAGTTTTCAAGTGAAGGGAAGAGTCACATGTCTCACTTTAAACCCCAAACTATGAATGATCATGCTTAGTGAGAAAGGCATATCACCAGCTAAGACAGACTGAAAGCTAGGCCTCTTTCACCAAACAGTTAACCAGGTTGTGAATGCAAAGAAAATATTCTTGAAGGAGATTAAAAGTGCTACTTCAGTGAACACACAAATGATAAGGAAGTGAAGTAGCCTTATTACTGATATAGAGAAAGTTTTATTAGTCTGAACAGAAGATCAAACCAGCCTAACGATCCCTTCAGCCAAAGCCTAATCCACAGCAAGGCCTTAACTCTCTTTAATTCTGTGAAGGCTGAGAAAGTTGAGAAAGCTACAAAAGAAAAGTTGGAAGCTAGCAGAGGTTGGTTCACAAGGTTTAAGGAAACAAACTGTCTCCATGACATAAAAGTGTCAGCAAGTGCTGACATAGAAGCTGCAGCAAATTATCCAGAAAATCTAGCTGATATAATTGATGAAGATGTTTACACTAAATAACTTATTTCAATGTAGATAAAACAGCCTTATATTGGAAGAAAATGCCATCTAGGACTTTCATAGCTAGTGATAAGTCAATGCCTAGCTTCAAAGCTTTGAAGGACAGGCCGATTCTCTTGTTAGGGGTTAATGCAGCTAGTGAGTTGATATTGAAGCCATGCTCATTTGCTATTCTAAATACTTTAAGGCCCTTAAGAATTATGCTAAATCTACTCTGCCTGTGCTCTATAAATGGAATAATAAAGCCTAGATGACAGCACATCTATTTACAGCATGGTTTCCTGAATATTTTAAGCCCATTGTTGAGGCCTACTGCTCAGAATAAAAGATTCATTTAAAAATATTACTGTTTATTGACAATGCACCTAGTCACCCAAGAGCTTTGATGGAGATGTTTTCACGCCTCCTAACCACAGTATCTATTCTGCAACCCATGGATCAAGGAGTAATTTCAACTTTCCTGTCTTACTATGTAAGAAATACATTTTGTAAGACTATGGTTGACATAGATAGTGATTCCTCTGATGGATCTGGACAAAGTAAATTGAAAACTTTCTGGGAAGGATTCACCATTCCAGATGTCATTAAGAATGTCTGTGATTTACTAAGACAGGCAGATCACTTGAGCCCAGGAGCTCAAGACCAGCCTGGGCAAGATAGCAAGACCCCATCTCAATTTTTTGAAAAAGAATATCTGTGATGTATGGGAGGATATCAAAATAGCAACATTAACAGGAGTTTAGGGTGGGGTGCAGTGGCTCACACCTGTAATCCCAGCACTTTGGGAGACCAAGGTGGGAGGATCACTTGAGCCCAGGAGTTTGAGATCAGCCTAAGCAACAAAGCAAGGCCCTGTCTCCTCAAAAAAGATGCAAAAATTAGCCAGGCATGATGGTGTACTCCTGTAGTCCTAGGTACTTTGGAGGTTGAGACAGGAGTATCACTTAAGCCCAGGAGTCTGAGGCTGCAGTGAGCTATGATTGCACCACTGCATTCCAGCCTGGGTAACAGAGAAATACTCTATCTCTAAAATAATAATACTAATAATAAACACACAGGAGTTTAGAAGAAGTTGATTCCAACCCTCATGGATGGCTTTGAGGGATTCAAGACTTTAGTAGAGGAAGAATGCAAGACCCTCCTAGATTAAACCAGGAAGATATAGAGTCTCTGAACAGACCGATAGCAAGCAGCGAGATTGAAATTGTAATTTAAAAATTGCCAAAAAAGAAAAAAATCAGGACCAGATGAATTCACAGCTGAATTTTATCACACATTCAAAGAATAATAGGTACCAGTCCTATTCACACTACTGCAAAAGATAGAGAAAAAGAATCCTCCCTAAATTATTCTATGAAGCCAGTATCACCCTAATACCAAAACAAGGGAAGGACATAACAAAAAAAGGGAATTACAGACCAATATACCTGATGAACATAGATGCAAAAATCCTCAACAAAATACAAGCGAACTGAATCCAACAGCATAAATCAAAAAGATAATACATCATGATCAGGTGGGTTTTATACCAGGGATGCAGGGATGGTTTAATATATGCAAGTCAATACATGTGACTTGTAAAACAAGTTAAAAATTAAAAATTAAAATTTTTTTACATTTTTAATTTTAATTTTAATTTTGAATTAACTTTTAAATTAAAATTTTTAATTTTAATTTTAATTAAAAATTAAAAACAAAAATCACATGATCATCTCAATAGTTGCAGAAAGAGCATTAGACAAAATCCAGCATCCCTTTATGATTAAAACTCTCAGCAAAATAGGCATACATGGGATATACCTTAATGTAATAAAAGCCATCTATCACAAACCCACAGCCAACATAATACTGAATGGGGAAAAGTTGAAAGCATTCCCTCTGACAACTAGAACAAGACTAGGATGCTCACTCTCACCACTCCTCTTCAACGCAGTACTGGAAGTCCTAGCCAGAGCAATCAGACAAGAGAAAGAAAGAAAGGGCATCCAAATCGGTAAAGAGGAAGTCAAATTGTCACTGTTTGCTGATGATATGATCGTTTACGTTGAAAACTGTAAAACCTCCTCCAGAAAGCTCCTAGAACTGATAAAAGAATTATCCAGTTTCCAGATACAAGTTTCCAGACACAAAATTAATGTACACAAATCAGTAGCTCTTCTACACACCAACAGTGACCAAGCAGAGAATCAAATGAAGAACTCAACCCCTTTTACAATAGCTGCCAAAAAAATAAAATACTTAGGAATATACCTAACCAAGGAGTCGAAGTATCAACATAACTTTTATATGTACTTGGAAACCAAAATACATGTGTGACTCACTTTATTGCAGTATTCACTTTGTCGGAGTGCTCTAGAACCAAACCAACAATATCTCTGAGGTATGCCTGCATAGTCAACTGGTATTTCACAAAAGGCCATAGACAATACAATGAAGAAAAACTTGTCTTTTTAACAAATGGTGCTGGAACAAGTGGGCATCCACATGCAAAACAAAAAAGACAAATGAAGACTGATTTTAAACTCTTCAGACAAATTAACTCACAATAGATCACGGACCTAAATGTAAAATGCAAAATTGTCAAGGGCCCGGCACGGTGGCTCATGCCTGTCATCCCAGCACTTTGGGAGGCAGAGGCGGTTGGATCACGAGGTCAGGAGATCGAGACCATCCTGGGGAACACGGTGAAACCCCGTCTCTACTAAAAATACAAAAAATTAGGCGGAGCTTGCAGTGAGCCGAGATCGTGCCACTGCACTCCAGCCTGGGCGACAGAGAGAGACTCTGTCTCAAAAAAACAAATAAATTTTAAAAAATGCAAAATTATAAAACTCCAAGAAGATAACAGAGGAGAACATCTAGATTACCTTGGATTTGGTGATGACTTTTAAAATATAACACCAAAGGCATGCTCCATGAAAAAAAGAATAGATAGGCTAAATATCATTAATATTAAAAATTTCTGCTCTGTGAAAGACTGTCAAGGGAATGGAAAGACAAGCCATAGACTGGGAGAAAATATTTGCAGAAGACCTATCTGATAAAAGACTGTTATCTAAAAAGGTGGAATATAAATGCTATTTTCTTACAGTGTAATTTTCAAAAACAAAAACTATTTTGTCCTGGAGGCAGAAAGGAAAGAAAGAAGGTATTCTTGGAACGAAGGATGAGAATGGACTTCAAGGAGAAGGTGGCATTTACTCTGGTAACAAGTATTTAGATAGCCAAAAACAGAAATGGAAAGAAGAGAAGTGAAAATACTTCTAGTAACAAAAAGGTCTGTAACAGAGAAGAAATAGTTAGTTATTAGAAGAAAGTTGTAACTTCATTTATTTATAATTTATATGACAACTCACTCCTGAAAATATTTGAGGCAGTTTAAAAGAATATGTATGAAATTAATGAAACAAGAATAAGATTCATTCATTCAAAAAAAGGTTACTAAGCACCTCACATGTGCCATGCTAGAAGAAGCAAAAAATCTCTGGCCCTGTGAATTTTACAATCTAGTGTGAGAGACTCACAATAGACATAAAAATAAATACATAAACAAATCTGTAATGCTATGAAGAAATGTAAAGCAAAGAAAAAGAGAAAGAGAGTGACTAGGATAGAGAGGGACATGCTGTTTCAGATAAATTGATCAAAGAACGCCTTACTGACTGGGCAACTTTTGAGCAGAGACCTGAATAAAATAAGGAAATGAAATTTGAATATGTCATGGAGTCAAGGCAATTGGGCTTCTTCTATCGTGGTTTGAGGCTCACAGAAATGTTTCTGGAAGCGCAGGTAAAAGCTGCAAGATTTCTTAAGAACTAGCTAAAGAAAACAAAAATTTTCACTTCCACTTCATTCTAGTGGACCAGCAAGACATTAAGGCCAGCCTAGATTAAAGGAGAAAAGAATTACTCTCCACTTTGCAGTAGCAGAAGTAGGAAGAATTTGTAGTGATCCTTCATACTCCAGAGTTGTGCAGAAGCTTCTAATTAGGTTGACACAGCTTTTTCTAAAGAAATTATCCAGGGCCAGGCACAGTGGCTCACACCTGAAATCCAAGCACTTTGGGAGGCCAAGGCAGGTAGATCACTTGAGCCTAGAAGTTTGAGACAGGACTAGGTAACATAGTGAAACCCTGTCTCTACAAAAAAAATACAAAAATTAGCGTGATGGCATGCGCCTGTAGTCTCAACTACTTGGGATGCTAAGAAGGGAGAATCATCCGAGCCGTGGGATGTCGAGAACGCAGTAAGCCACGATCGCGCCACTGCACCCCAGCCTGTGTGACCAAGTCAGACCCTGTCAACAAAAAAAAAAAAAAAAGAAAAGAAAAAGAGATGATCTAACAACAGAAGTCAACAAACAGTGCCCAAGCAGAATATAACCAGCGGGCCAAATCCACCCTGATATCTGTTTTGTAAATAAAGTTGTATCAGAACACAGAAATACCCATTTATTTACAGATAGTCTGTGGCTACTCTCTTACTTCAAGGGTAAAGTTGAACAATTGCAACAGAGACTTCATAGCCTGCAAAAGTGACAATGCTCACTATCTGACCCTTTACAGTTTGTTGGCCCTTGGTCTACAGGAAAGCAATCATGCCATTTCTCAATCATTCCACATAGTTCCCTAGTAATTTTGCTTTTGATCTTAGCTACAAGTCCCTATAAATAATTAACTCCGCTTTGAGTAAATCAAAGTTAAAGAAGATTTCCAAAATGAAAACTAACATCTAAGCAAAAAGCATGTGCCTCAATAAGAAGAATAAACGTACTGAATCAAATCACACCAAATGTAGAGCCAACTGAAGCAGAATGCAGAGAAACAGGTGCTCTTCACACCACCAGGAGAACCAGGCAGCTAATCCACTATGACTTTCATCAATTTTGTGTTTGTTGCTTAAATTTAAAAGAGGTCGGGTGTGGTGGCTCATGCCTGTAATCCCAGCACTTTGAGAGGCTGAGGCGAGCAAATCACCTGAGGTCAAGATTTCAAGACCAGACTGGCCAACAAGGTGACACCCCCATCTCTACTGAAATACAAAAATTAGCTGGGTGTAGTGGTAATCCCAGCTACTGGGGAGGCTGAGGCAGGAGAATCACTTGAACCCAGCAGGTGGAGGCTGCAGTGAACTGAGATCCCACCACTGCATTCCAGCCTGGGTGACAGAGTGAGACTCCCTCTCAAAAAAAAAAAAAAAAAATTATATGATGGACTTTGGGGACTCATGGGGGAAGAATGGGAGGGGGATGAGGGATAAAAGACTACACATTGGGTACAGTGTACACTGTTTGGTTGACAAGTGCACCAAAATCTCAGAAATCACCACTAAAAAACTTATCCATGTAACAAAAAACTACCTGTTCCCAAAAGCTACTGAAATAAAATACAATTAAAAAAAATACATTTTAAGATGTTAAATGTAAATATAAATCCAAAGTGAGCAATGAAGTCTTTAAAAACAATAAGTATCTTAAATGTAAAGCATGAAGGTAAAAAATAACCATAAAAGACATTAAATGTGTTTAATATAACATACAATAATACAATTTTAAATAAGATTAAAGGACAATATAACAAATGAAAATAAATCTAGATTTCAAAGTAAGGAATTAGGAATAAAAAACCTCTTAAATTATAAATAATAAAATGAGTAATTAATGCAAGAGATAAAGAGTAAAACAGAAAAACAAAGAAGCAAATAAGAATCAACAGCATAAACAATTAGAGACAAGAATTAGAAAATTAAATACAATTTTAAGAAAATATATAAAAAGATATTCGAGGCAGGAAACTTAAAAGCTAGCAAAGTCACTAAATGGGCTGCAAATAGAATAAAAGCACTTTGGGAGGCCAAGGTGGGTGGATCACCTAAGGTCAGGAGTTCGAGACCAGCCTGGCCAACATGGTGAAACCCCATCTCTACTAAAAATACAATTAGCTGGATGTGGTGGCGCACGTCTCTAATCCCAGCTACTCAGGAGGCTGAGGCAAGAGAATTGCTTAGACCTGGGAAGGGGAGGTTGCAGTGAGCTGAGATTGCCCCAATTGCACTCCAGCCTGGGCAACAAGAGCAAAACTTTGTCTCAAAAATAAAAAATAAAAAAAATAGAAGAGTAATTTAAGCAGTATGCAACAATTTGTTAACATTATTTTTATTAGTCAGGGTTCTCTAGAGGGACAGGACTAATAGGATAGATGCATATATGAAAGGGAGTTTATTAAGGAGTATTGATTCACACAGTCACAAGGTAAAGTCTCACAATAGGCCATCTGCAAGCAGAGGAGCAAGGAGGCCAGTCCTAGTCCCAAAACCTCATAAGTAGGGAAGCCAACAGTGCAGCCTTCAGTCTGTGGCCGAAGGCCTGAGAGACCCTGGTGAACCACTTGTGCAGGTCCAAGAGTCCAAAAGCTGAAGAACTTGGAGTCTGATGTTTCAGGGCAGGAAGTATCCAGCATGGGAGAAAAATAGAAGCTAGAAGAGTTAGCCAGTCTAGTCCTTCCACATTCCTCTGCCTGCCTTTATCCTAGCTGCACTGGCTGCTGATTAGATGGTGCCCACCCAGACTTAAGGTAGGTCTGCCTCTCCCAGTCCACTGACTCAAATGTTAATCTCCTTTGGCAACACCCTCACTGACACACCCAGAAACAATACTTTGCATCCTTCAATCCAACCAAATTGACACTCAGTATTAACCATCACAGTATTCAAATACAGGACTATAAAACAATTTTTTTGAGATAGAGTCTCACACCTGTCACCCAGGATGTAGTTTAGTAGTGTGATCACAGCTTACTGCAGCCTCGACCACCTGGGCTCAAGAAATTCTCCCACCTCAGCCTCCTGAGTAGCTGGTACCACAGGTGTGCACCACCATGCTTGGCTAAGTTTTGTATTTTTTGTGAAGATAGGGTCTTGCTATGTTGCCCAGGGTGGTCTCGAACTCCTAGGCTCAAGCGATTCACCTGCTTCAGCCTTCCAAGGTCCTGGGATTATAGGCATGAGCCACTGATCCCAGCCAAACAAAACTCTTGATTAAAAATAAAAATAAACCCCCTAAAGAGAACACTCAGCTGGAAACACACAAGCTGTGGGACTCCTCAACAAAATAGAAATATCAGCTTGCCTTATGGAGAACTCCCTAGGGCCTGGGAGGCTGGGAGAACAACCATAAAGAGATGCCCTTTACTTCCCACTATCCTGGAAAGGGACAGCCCATGCAGAGCCCCAGGTAACCTCACAATGCCCTGTCTGCTGAGGAATGGCAGCTTGACTTGTTGGTACACAGGAATACATGAAGATAAACAGCAGATAATCAGGCTAGGAATATAGGACAAGAAAGACTCTGGAAGAAGACCCTAAATGCCACACTAGGTCAGTGCCAACTTTTCAAAATGCAGGTTTGCGGATATACGATTTGAACCAGCAATTCCATTACTAGATATATACCCAAAGGATTATAAATCATTCTGCTATAAAGACACATGCACACGTATGTTTATTGTGGCACTATTCACAATAGCAAAGACTTGGAACCAACCCAAATGCCCATCGATGATAGACTGGATAAAGAAAATGTGGCACATATACACCATGGAATACTATGTAGCTATAAAAAAGGATGAGTTCATGTCCTTTGTAGGGACATGGATGAAGCCGGAAACCACCATTCTCAGCAAACTAACACAAGAGCAGAAAACCAAATACTGCATGTTCTCATTCGTAAGTGGAAGTTGAACAATGAGAACACATGGATACAGGGAGGGGAACATCACACACTGGGGCCTGTCGGGGGGTGGGAGGATAGGGGAGGGATAGCATTAGGAGAAATACCTAATGTAGATGACAGGTTGATGGATGCAGCAAACCATCATGTATACCTAGGTAACAAAACTGCACGTTCTGCATATGTACCCCAGAACTTAAAGTATAATTAAAAAAAAAAAAAATGCAGTTTCCATCCCAGAGATTCTGATTTAGTAGTTCCAGTTAAGAGAAGGGAAGGTGGGGGTCAGGAGTAGAGATGCTCGGTGACTGTCACTTCTGACCTTCTTCAAATTGGGTCCAATCCTTTAACAAGTCCTTCCCACTACCAAGGAATTTTAATAGTTATCCAAGTTTGAAAAATAATAATTTATGATCTTGAGACAACCGAGACCTTTTCATATCCAGGTGTCAGATTTGAAAACACAGGTGACAAGAAAAACTTTTGAGTAATAGCAGGTCAAAGTTACACAAACCCAGTAAAAGTTGCAGCCAAGTAAGAATGATGCTAGAGGTCAGGCGTGGTGGTTCACGCCTGTAATCCCAGCACTTTGGGAGGCCAAGGTGGGCAGATTATGAGGTCAGGAGTTCGAGACCAGCTTGACCAACATGGTGAAAAACCCCATCTCTACTAAAAATACAAAAATTAGCTGGGCATGGTGACACATGTCTGTAACCCCAGCTACTCGGGAGGCTGAGGCAGGAGAATCACTTGAACCTGGGAGTCGGAGGTTGCAGTGAGCCGAGATCAAACCACTGCACTCCAGCCTGGCAACAGAGCGAGACTCCATCTCAAAAAGAAAAAAAAAAAAAAGACATTTGAATTTAACTTCATTTCATCATTTTTATTTCCCCTTTTCTATCGTGATCTTTGCCCCTTATAATTCTTATCAGACTGTTTGATAATGAGCCCTTCAAATACTATGAATCACCATCCAAGAGAAACTTTCTTCATACATGTAAATAAAAATTTATGAACTACATTTTGTAACTTTCCAAAAATTTACAAACATTGAAAATATTTTTTTCATTTAAAAAAGAGTATCTTTTTTCTTTAGCTTACTGGTATATGTAAAGTGGTAAAATATTTTATATCCAATCAAATAATTCTTACTAAATAATTCAAAATAATGATGAAGATTTTGTAGTCTTCACATGTATTGTTAGAGCTGTCATCACATAGTTTGATTTGGTGTCCCTAAAAGTAAATAGCAGGCCAGACACTGGCTCACACCTATAATTCCAGCATTTTGGGAGGCCAAGGTGGGCAGATCATTTGAGGCCAGGAGTTCGAGACCAGCCTGGCCATCATGGTAAAACCCTGTTTCTACTAAAAATACAAAAATTAGCCAGATGTGGTGGTGTGCGCCTATAATCCCAGCTACTAGGGAGGCTGAGGAAGGAGAATCGCTTGAACCTGAGAGGCAGAGGTTACAGTGAGCTGAGATTGTGCCACTGCACTCAAGCCTGAGCGACAGAGGGAGACTCCATCTGAAAAAATAAATAAAATAAAATAAAAGTAAAGTAAATAGCAGCTGCATAAAAGACAAATGTATTTAATATAAAATCAGAGGTTTAGGGCTGTCCCCAAGAGCTATGTGAGTCAGAAGACCACAATTCTGACCTGCTGTACCCTCTGTAGGTTCACGGAACACAAACCACTTTAACAATTCTGGTCCTGACTCTCGAGATCACAGCTCAGTGATGATGCCTCTTCTTGGTGGTGTCAGAGCATCCCAGTAGAATAGCAAATGCCCAGTTTTGCCCTTCACCTTTGTTGCCTTGTGGACCACTGGACTTATTATCGGACCTCCTTGCTCAAGCAGTCCTCTGCAAACTCTGAATGCAAAAGCTCCTGGCTATGATTTCCAGGTAAAATACAGGAAACCCAGTTAAATTTGAATTTCAGACAAAAGAAGTATTTCCCAAATATTGCATTGAACATACTTGTATTAAAAATATGTTTGTTTTTAATCTGAAATTCAAATTTAACTGGGTATTGTGTATTATTATTTGCTAAACCTGGCTACCCTCCTTGAAATCCTAACGGCTCTGGCCGTCCCAGGCACACCCCGGCCAACACTGAAGGTAAGGAAATCAATATTTCTTTAAATACCTGTAACTCATTTTCTCTGTGCATCTTTGGGTAAATGCTGTTGCTGGGTTTGATATTGTCAATCCCTTCAGTCCTTTTGACACTTCTCTTTGCTTTTCTTGACATATTTTTATTTTACTTCTTATATCTGACCAATCTTTCCCTGGATTCTAATTCTTCTCCCACTCTCTAAATCAGGGGTTAGTCCACATTTTCTGCAAAAGGTCAGATGGTAAATATTTTAGGCTTTGCGGGCCACACAAGTGGCTATCAAAACTACTGCACTCCATTGGCAGCCACTGACAATATATAAGTGAAAGAGCATGGCTGTGTTCTAATAAAACTTTATTTATGCAAAGAGGTGGTAGGCCAAATTTCCCACAGCCAAAATTTGCCAAGCCCTACTCTAAATGCAGGTGTGCCTGGATCTGTTCTTGCCTCTCTTCTATATTCGCTCTCTTGTCATTCTCATTCAATTACATGACAGACCACCTACCCCTTGTATTTCAGTGATGTTCAAATCTGCAACTCAAACTCTGACTGTCCTCCCAGCCACAAGCTTGTATTCCAAAATGTATAAGACAATAAACTCTTCCTGAGTGTCCTACAGACACTTCAAATTCACTAAGCATAGCTTCCCTCCCAAACCATCCTGTTCCTCCTCCGTGCTTTCTATTTCTGCTAATGGAAGTACTATCCTTCTGGTTAACCCAGCACAAAATTTCTACAGGAATTTAGTGCCTCCCTTTCCCAAGGTGCTTATATTCATTCAGTTGACAAACTGTGTAAATTCAACACATTAATGCCATACTTGTGTCTCCTCTCATTTCGTTCCACCAAGGGGAAGTTCTCTGTACCTGTCACTTGGCCCATTGCAATAACATCCAAGTGGACTACAAGATACCAGCATCTGTACCTTCTAGCCAAATTTCACCAATGCAATCAGATTGGCCTTTCCTTAGAATGGCTCTGATTTTTCTCTTTGTTTCTCAAAACCTTCCGAAGGCCTCCTAATGCTTTTGTGTTGAAGTCCAGGTTCCTTAGCCTGACATTAAACATTCTCTGTGAGCCACCTCCACCCTAATGATCCAACAGTTCAATTTTACACACCGTTAACAGCAGTCAAAGGGAACTTTGTGCATTTCCCCAACCACTCAGCACTTTCTTATCCTCTTAAGTTTCTCATGCTTTGGTTTTTCCTTGCCTTGCCCAACCCACAGTCACCTAATTCCTATCCACATTGGAGGGCTCAGCTTGAATGGTGTCTCTTCCACAAAGCCAACCCCAACCTTCCAGCTGG
Organism: Symphalangus syndactylus; assembly: GCF_028878055.3. Lineage (NCBI taxonomy): Eukaryota > Metazoa > Chordata > Mammalia > Primates > Hylobatidae > Symphalangus > Symphalangus syndactylus. The sequence continues at coordinate 63,029,730 of NC_072425.2, read as the reverse complement.
AAGAAATGCATTCCTATTCAGAACTCCTCCTGCAGTTAAGAGTGTGCCTCTCTGACAACTATTATAATTTTATACCTTGTGCCACACTTAGTTCCTGCCCTGTCTCTTCTTACACATTGCTAGCAGCCTGGAAACAGATTTTATGAATTCTTGTTATCCTCAAAGCAATCAACAAAAACCCTTACAAACTTTTCATATTCGGTGTTCAATACATACTTGATAAATAAATAAGAAACAGAATATTCATATTCTGTACACCAAAAAAGCCTGTGTGTGTGTGTGTGTGGAGAGAGAGCACGAGAGAGACTCTAGATCACTAGTTTATTTTAACTCTTCCTTACTTGTTGCCACCTTCCCTTGTCATTGAAGGCGAGGGGTAAAGGAACATGAGATGTACACTACTTTAAATCCCAATCAGTAACCTAAAAATTATTTGTAAAAAAAAAGTAACCTTATATCCTGCTGATGCCCATAATTATTGGTTTTTATGTTTTGTTTTAGTTATCTATATATTTGTCTTGTGTAAGTTGGGTTCTGATGATTACAGTTCTTCTAAGATCATACAGAAAGAGTTAATAATCTATCATTTCTTGTTTGCCCTGTGCCAGGCACTGTGCCAGTGGTCTGCATGCCTTCTCATCTGAAATGCTTCCCACAGCTCTCAAGGGTAGATTGTCTTCCTTCATTATAGATGAGAAAGCTGAGGCTCAGAAAGGTACAGGAGGTTTATAAAGAGCAAAGTCAGACTTCATGTAATTCAAAGCCTGTATTTGTATACTGCCTCTCACAGGAAAAATAACTATTGATCTCAAAGGAAGGACTCCACGCTATGGTATGTGTGTGGTTTCCACTGCACGTGTATTAAGAAACGGATAACTGAGGCAGAGTAGCAGTTAGGGTTAGATCAGGAACTCAGAATCATACCAGTTGCTCTGACAGAGAGAATTTAACATAGAACTTTAACTAGGTATAAAGTCATAACTAGATAATGTAAAAAGCAGAAAAAGGACCCCAAGTTATTGAGAAGGTGACGATTGAAAGAAACAACTACCACTAATAGGGTTGGGCAGGGGGAGGCATTGAGTGACAAAAGGAAGAGGTTGGAGATACTAAAACTTAGAAGCTGAAAGGAGGGGCCTCATGGAGCTATAGCTCAGTTCCTGTCCCAACTGAAAAGACGGGCCTTGGTTAGCTAGTGCTGAAAAAAAAAAAAAAGAATTCAGCTATCCTTACAGGAAGAAACTTTTGCTGCCAGGGAGCAGCATTGTTGGGGAGATACTCGTAGGAACACAAGGCAGACAGGAACAAATCCCTTCTTCCTCATCCAGCCCCTCTAGTGCCTCCTATTGACTGAGAGTCATTGAGAAGCAGTTGACAACACAGGAATATGGCTTGCAGAATCCCAGTCCCGGCATTACAAAGATACAGAGCACAGAAGGGTGGGTTTGGAAGCGAGAAGCAATAACTTCAGTGGCACAGGAAGGATAAATACGAAGAGAAATCTATTGAAATGTGACATCTGTGAGCTTGGGAATGAAGTCAAATAGGCCAAGATAAGCAATATGGGACAATTCTCTTGCCTATTAAAAATAAAGGCCTCTATGTGGAGACCTGAAGCAAGTAAAAGAAAGAAGATGTGAATAGATGTCTTGACTTCGAAAACCAAACAACAGCTCGAGAAAACACCAAGACAAATTATCTGTGATCTTGATGACAGAAAAAAAAAAAGGAGTAAAATTACCATAATTGGTAAAGTGCTGTTAATTCAGACCCCAGGGAATGTTATAATGCCATTGTTTCACACTAGAGGTCACCCCCAGTAAGAAAATATAATTGTATCATCCTTTATTGTCCCCCTGTAGCTGTTACAATATTGGAGAGCTGATCCTTATTGTAAAGTGATTGGATTTTTATGAGACTGACATGCTAAGCAGCTTTCTAGTCAAGTAAAATACTGCATTAAACAGAATTCACTTTCTTACTTTAGTGAGAAGCAGATATATTGACTGTATAGTACAGGAAATAATATTTATTACATGCAATCACTGACCTATTTCTAAGTTATCAACTTTAATGAGAGGTAGGTCAACCCTGTTGTTAAGATACAATACGTTGTATATATAGATGGGTAATAGGCATTTTTTTTCAATTGGAAAAAATACTGCTTCATAGCGATGAAAAGTAAGAATGCTACATGAAATAAGTGCACCAAATATTTTAACAAATTCATTAATCTTAGAGTTTATTGCATTAAAGACATATTTTAGAAAATTAAAATTTCTTTCTGTATCATTTTATGGCAAATTATGATGATTCAAGGGCATCTCTTAGAAATGGCATTCGTTAAAACTCTTAATGGGGGGAGGATCTTTGATAAGTACAGAATTCCCATATTTGAAAACTTTTGAATGCACTAAAAATGAGTTGATCACGCTCTAACAAAATCACACATTAATATGACATACACCACTTTTACTTTATCTCCGTGTCAAAGCTCCTTTGATACTTGTACCCTCAGCCTTCAGTACCCACTAACGCTCTTTTTTGTTGTTGTTTTGCTGTTGTTTATTTGTTTGCTGTTCCTACTGGTATTCTGGTCTTTCTACATTATTTATTCAAAATTTCAAAACCTGACTTTTTTCTTTACACCTTGCTTCAATTGCCATTCTTGGAGACATCAATAGCCATGTCATGCTAACCATCCAAGAGCAGAGCCTCTCAGACCCTGGGCTCCCTCGCTCGCACGTGACCCTCTCTTCACCCCATTTCAGCCACCAACTCACAAGGCCACAGCCTTTTCCTTGTTATCAAATAAATACACCTCCTTCAAAAACTTCTCCCACCACCACTGCTTGTCCGTCTAGTGCTCTTATAGATAGATAGAGAAATAGACATATAGGTACACCTACATATATATTTATTACATTGTATTTTATTATTATATTCTTTTATCCTACTATTCTTTAGCCTCACTAATACATCTAACCCACTGATTCATTGCTTTTTCACAATTCATCACTTCTCATGCTGTGAGAAGTTCTCCTGTTAAAGCTTCCCGGCATGCCCTGCCAAGACCCCATGATCTAGAATTATAGTCACTCACTTGCTACCTGCTCCACTCACTTGCCCCACTTTCCTTCTACTAGTTCCTCTGGATAAACTCCAACCTCAGTTAAATCACACCATCTCTCTATTCTATGCTTTTCTCCAGAAAGCTGAATGATACCAGGAAAAAACACAGAGCCATGCTGTCAGGTCTAAATTTGAAAATCATAACGAGAATTATTTGAAAATTATAACCAGAAAATCAAAGCGTCTCTTAACAATCCAAACATGCTTCTCTGATATATTTGCTCACTCACCTATCAAAATAGAGTTTTAATTTCTGCTCTCCCCTCAAATCTCCAACACCACTATTCCCCCAACAAACACAGACACTCATGTTCTCAGCTAATAATGTTGCCTCATAGTTGACTGAGAAAGTGGAAGGTACTAACAGGAAACTGCCTCCATTTACCACCACCACAGCTGCTGCCCTCCCTAGATCTGTTCGCACAGCTTCTGGCTTTCCCTCCATTACAATGAAGTGTCCTTCCCTATCTAGCCCTCCACCGGGCCAAAGACCCCACCTCCTTCCAACTTTTTATAATATCCATTCATTTCCTGGTGTAATGGTTAATATTAGGTGTCAACTTGACTGGGTTGAGGTATGCCTAGATGGCTGGTGAAGCATTATTTCTGGGTGTGTCTGTGAGAATATAGCCAGAGGAGACTGACATTTGAGTCAGTGGACTGGAAGAGGAAGACTCACCCTCAATGTGGGTGGGTACCATCCAATCAGCTGCCAGTGTGGCTAGAAGGAAGCAGGCTGAAAAAAGGGGGATATACAGCCTGCTTGTGGGGGTGACGGGAGTGGCATTGCTTTCTTCCACTTCTCCTGGCCTTGGACATCAGAATCCAGGTTCATCAGCCTTTGGACTCTGGGACTTGCACTGGCAGCCTCTCAAGGACTCTCAGGCCATTGACCTCAGACTGAGAACTGCACTGTCAGCTTCTCTGGTTGTGAGGCTTTTGGACTGGGACTGACCCACTCTAGTGGTTTCTCTCTTTTCCTAGCTTGTAGACAGTCTATTGTGGGACTTTGCATTGTAATTGTGTAAGCCAGTTCTCCCTAATAAACTCCCTTTTATATATACATATATCCTATTGTTTCTGTCTCTCTGGAGAACTCTCACTAATAATACACATGGTGACCAATTTCTCCGTGTCTACTGAATATATATGTTCTCCACATCTTCATTATGTCCCCCTGACATCCATCTCCATTGACCCCCACTCAACGTCCATTGACTCCATGGTCCACTTCCAGTTTCTGGAGTATTTCTCTGCTCCTTTTCATAGAAAAAAAGTGTCGATGGCTTATTTACAGTCCCAGTCTTCACTTCTTGTCATACCATCTCTCCTTAGCCCATTATCTTTCCTACACAATCTACTGTTCTTCCCAAGGTCATGGGTAACCATCACTGAAGTCCACCACGTTTCCAAATGTATTTGGCATTTACATTTCTTTGTCTTACATTCTTGGCAAGGCTAGTCACTGTTCACTCAATCTTTCTAAAACCACAATCTTAATATTTGTGACTTTACATTTTGCTGTTTTTCATCCTTATCATGAACCATTTCTTCCAAGTCTCTTTTTCTGCATAGCCTACCCCCGTTCAGTTCAAATTTGCAAAGTTGGAGTACCCCAGGGCCCCTCCAAGCACCACTGTTCTCCATTTACAGTGTTTTTCATGTGAGCACTTATATATTCCCATGGTTTTAACTACCATCCATGTGGAAGACTCAAGTTTGTATCTCCATCACTGAGCTCTCCATTGAGCTCTAAACTCTAAACTGTATTAACTGTAATTCTATCCTGAAATATCTAATCATCTAATCATCTTACTAACCAGTTGCAATCATCATTATCACCTGCAGGAATGTTCTGATCTACCTGGTTGCTTTGCTTTCACAAAAAATTCAGACTGTCTCCTGAAACGTAAATCCTTTCATGTTACATAACACATACCCAATACACACACACACTTAAAACTCATCATTTGCTTCTCTTTGCATTTAGAATAAAATCTGCCTACAAGAACCAGAGACATTGCCTAGTTCCACCTTTCCAGACTCAGGACCTATCACTCTCTCCCTAGCTCTTTATACTCCAGCCCCAGTATCGGTGGAATCTGCCCCCAATAGTCACGTAGGTTCTTTTCTATTTTCCCTAAGTATCGGCTGGTCTGAAAAATAAAGGGAAAGAGTACAAAAGAGAGAAATTTTCAAGCTGGGTGTCCAGGGGAGACATCACATGTTGGCAGGTTCCGTGATGCCCCCTGAGCCGTAAAACCAGCAAGTTTTTATTAGTGATTTTCAAAAGGGGAAGGATTGTACGAATAGGGTGTGGGTCACAGAGATCACATGCTTCACAAGGTAATAAGATATCACAAGGCAAATGGAGGCAGGGCAAGATCACAGGACCACAGGACTGGGGCGAAATTAAAATTGCTAATGAAGTTTCAGGCACACATTGTCATTGATAACATCTTATCAGGAGACAGGGTTTGAGAGCAGACAACCGGTCTGACCAAAATTTATTAGGCCGGAATTTCCTCGTCCTAATAAGCCTGGGAGCGCTATGGGAGACTGGGGCTTATTTCTTCCCACCGCTGCGACTGTAAAAGACAGCTGCCCCCAAAGCGGCCATTTTAGAGGCCTACCCTCAGGGACACGTTCTCTTTCTCAGGGATGTTCCTTGCTGAGAAAAAGAATTCAGCGATACTTCTCCCATTTGCTTTTGAAAGAAGAGAAATATGGCTCTGTTTCCCCCGGCTCACCAGCAGTCAGAGTTTAAGGTTATCTCTCTTGTTTCCTGAACATTGCTGTTATCCTGTTCTTTTTTCAAGGTGCCCAGATTTCATATTGTTCAAACACACATGCTCTACAATTTGTGCAGTTAATACAATCATCACACAGGCATGAGGCGACATACATCCTCCTCAGCTTTTGAAGATGATGGGATTAAGAGATTAAAGCAATGACAGGCATAGGAAATCACAAGGGTATTGACTGGGGAAGTGATAAGTGTCCATGAAATCTTCACAATTTATGTTCAGAGATTGTAGTAAACACAGGCATAAGAAATTATAAAAGTATTAATTTGGGGAACTAATAAATGTCCACGAAATCTTCACAATTTATGTTCTTCTGTCATGGCTTCAGCCGGTCCCTCCGTTCGGGGTCCCTGACTTCCCGCAACACCAGAAGGTTTGTTTTTATGCTTCAAGCTAGTTGTTATGAACTGAATGTTGTGTCCCCTCGACATCCATATGTTGAATCCTAAAATCTTCATTGTGATGATATTTGGAGGTGAGGCCTTAGGGAGGTAATCAGGTCATGAAGGTGGAGTCCTCATGAATGGAAGATGCATGCCCTTGTAAGAAGAGACAGGGAGATGATAGCTGTCTCTTCCCTGTGAGGACACAGCATAAAGGCACTCATCTGTAAACAAGGAAGAGAGCCCTCAACAGAACCTGACCATGCTGGCACCCGGATCTTGGACTTAGGACCTCCAGAACTGTGGGAAAAAAATGTCTGTTGTGTAAGCCCCCTAGTTTATAGTATTTTGTTAAGGCAGCCCAAGCAGACTAAGACAGTCAGCATACTTCCTGTGCCTCAGGGCCCCTGCACTTGCCATTGCCTCTGCAGGGAAGACTCTGCTTTCAGATCTCTCTGTGACTGGTTCTTCTCAACTCAAAATTCATCTTCATAGAGGCCCCATCAGTTTCCAGCATATCACTCAGCTTTCATTTCTTCATAGCATTGATCAGTCTCTGAAACTTTCTTGCCCATTTTTGGTTGTCATTTATTTGCTTTTTAAAAATGTTTTTCTCAAGGCCAAGGACCTTGTGTATCTTGTTCCCCACTGTATCAAGAGTCTAGACTACATAAAGCATAGTAGGCTCTAAATAAGTATGTGTGGAAGGAAGGAAGGAAGGAAGGAAGGAAGGAAGGAAGGAAGGAAGGAAAAGGAAAAGGAAAAGGAAAAGAGGCATAAATAAGCTTTAAGGATTTTCTCATAAAGGTAATGATCCAACTACTTGTGCAGTTTTTCTAAAAACTATCTTTCCAACCTCCCCGAAGAATTTCATCGCTGCAAGTTTGTGCATAACAAAGTACAGAGCACAGCTTAGCTCAGAGGCATGGCTCTGTTAAATAAAACTAATCTGACAAGATCAGACCACTGGGGTTTGGTCATTCGCATTCTGGATGGCTGGAAATGATGATGTGCCAAACCTCCTTGGGTACTCAGTGAACCACACTCTCCACCATCTCCCTACACACTCCAGGCAATTACCCATCTGGTTTGCCTGGCCCGCCTGGTTGTATTTGAATAAGGTTGCTCAGCTGAAAGTGATTGGTGTTTGTCCAACCTGAAAGGCAGCCTCCGGCAGTTGTATCCCAGGCCGACTTTTCTTCTGCGGCCGCTCTCTCCAGACAGGAGACAGAATCCTCTCAAGAAGCGGCAGGACATTGAGAGACAAAGGAGCAAAAGGGGATCTCAAGCAAAAATCAGGAGATCTGGGTTCTAATCCCTGCTTGTGTCTAACTCACTACGTGACTTGATCAAATCCCTGTATCCCTCTGGGTTTCTGTTTCCCCAGCTGCAAACTGTGGGGTTCATACTAGGTAATCTCTAGGAATTCCTTCCAACTCTGAAGTTCCAGACTTGTAAACCACCAAGTGGTGAGCATTTGCCAAGTTGCAAATTCTCCAACTCAACAAGCCAATCTCCAGTTTGGAATGAGTGGCAATATTACTGTCATTTGGGGTTGTTATATTTACCCAGAACCTTATAATTACAAGGTTACCCTTACCACACCCCTTTAACACAGATGAGCGACAAACACTAATTACTCTTCTCTGCTGGAGGAGAAAGGAAGGCCCAGAATGATTAAGTGACTCACCCTGTGTTTACAAAAGCAGTCGGGCAGAGACTAAATATCCATGAGCTTCTGAGTTCCAGACCTGGACTCAGGACACTAGGCCATAGGACTTCACGGGACCACATGGGTGCTTTGCTTTACTTTGTGTTTTATTCCAAAATATATGAAAAACACTTATGATTGCATTCTTCTTTCTGAAAAATTCATTGCTATGAGTGTTAACGCAATTGGATAAAAGAGAGAAATTTATATTTATTTCAACAAACCACCTAAGAAAATTACATGTGGCCACAAAGTGAGGTATATAGGGAGAGTGTGGACTCGTCTTTGTTTTGTGAGCAAACATTTTGCTGGGTATTAAGAAATCTGGGTAAAGGATAAAGATATATAGGACTCTGTTCCACCCCTGACTATGCCACATATTAGCATGATGCTTAATTCTCTGCATCTTCGTTTTCTCATCTGTAACATGTGACTCATAGAACTTGCCCACAATATTGTTGCAAGGATGATACACAATAAGATAAGGCAGCTACCCCACTGCAGTTGCTCAATTAATTGGCACCTTACTCTCTTTTCCATATTCCCTGTCTAGCAAAAGCAAAATAGGGTTTTCCCTACCCACACATTATACCATCTACATCCAAAGCCCCCTGCCCCTCACCATCCCTCGATGCAGAAGGACCATAGGCTGCTAAAGCTGGTGGCTAGTTGCCCATGCGGTTAAGGGATCCCTGACACCTCCAGTTCCAGCCTTGCTAAGGACATGCTGTATCATAAGAAATGGATAACCGACACTACATCATCACCTGTAATGGTGGGGTTAACCAAACTGTCCCAGGGACTATTCCAAGTACAATTAGGGAAGGATCTATGAAAGGTTGTAAACGCTTATGTGATCCTTATGTGATCCTTTGTGCATATAAACGTGCACAAAGTTCTGTGATTTTTTTTTTTTTATGAGCAACATTTCGTGCCGCACCCACATGTCTCTTCACTCCTCTAAACGGCCACTTCAGCCTACCTGCCCAGCTGCATGGCCCCAGTCCTTCCACCAGCAAGGGCATGTGTAGAAGCCAGAGGGTGAGAATAAAGAGATGCCAAGTAAGGAAAGGAAGGCAGTTGAATAAGGCAAATTTCTTTTCTCAGCTTATTTCCTTTTCTTACTTCTCAGAGATCCAGAAAGTAACATTTTCCAACATCAGGCTTCTCTCTACATGGTTAAAAATAGGAGAATTAAAAACAAAATGACAAATGAGATAAATTTATAGTGAGGTAGTTGTGTCCTTCTGATGATGTTCACAGAGCCCTGGATTCTGTGCTACGAGATGTGTGCCAATCTGCCCCCACTACCAGCGGGTCCCATGATCATCTGTAGGAAGATGAATTCTCTGAGACTCAATTTCCTTGCCTCTGTAAAATAAGAGGGCAGGAATAATCGCCCCCACGATACTTACAAGCATTGAAGTTCTGTGTATCCAGAAACAATAGTCATAAAAACAGACACGCGGTATTCACTCATGCCTTATATTCAGTGTTTGGGGGCCTTAGGTCCAAAGATTCATTATTTATTTTCATGGCATTGTTTGATTTTTTTCTTTGAGGTAAGAATAAATTTTATTTCCTTGAAAGAAATACAAACGCACGTACAACTATGTATTTCGACACATCTGTATCATTAAGTTCACCCAGGCATTTTAGATTTAAAAGGTCCAAGAACCATGTTTTGAGAAACTATTATAGTAAGCAGGAGAAAGTCCAGAAATGGCACTTTTTTTTTTTTTGACACGGGGTCTCGCTCTACCGCCCCGGCTGGAGTACACTGGCGCGATCTCGGCTCACTGCAAACTCTGCCTCCCGAGTTCACGCCATTCTCCTGCCTCAGCTTCCGGAGTAGCTGGGACTACAGGCGCCCGCCACCACGCCCAGCTAATTTTTTTGTATTTTTAGTAGAGACGGGGTTTCACCGTGTTAGCCAAAATGGTCTTGATCTCCTGACCTGGTGATCCTCCCACCTCGGCCTCCCAAAGTACTGGGATTACAGGCGTGAGCCACTGCGCCCGGCCAGAAATGGCACTTTTAATAATTTGTTCTATTTATTTGTATTCTTAGATGTTTGATAATAAATATGCATATTCTACTAATTTTATAACACTGAAAGAAACCAGTCATGAAAATGTGATTTTAAAACGATTCTTCTCAAACTGTATAGAGAACTTTTGAAAAACAGATTCCTGGGCTTTACTGCTTATCTATTAAATCAGACACTCTGGGAAGGATATGTAAGTGGCCCAGATACAAAGCCTCCAAGGTGATGCCGCTGATAGCCCAGGTCTGGAAACCACAGCTAGAAAGCAGAGCCTCGGCAGCCAAGTCTGGCAAACACTTCAGTCTCTTTCCTGAGTGCCCAGCAGAAGTAATCTTCCCTCTCACTTATGAACATCTGTGATAATCATCATGGAGAGTGGCTTTGTTTGTTAATGGGGGGAAGAAAAGCTATTTACCTAGTTTGCAAGCCAAGAGAGAGCTTAATTAATGTCAGAGCAGATATGATTTCCTCCTCTCTCCTTGCCCTAGGAACTCACAGGGATGACGAGAGGATTTTTAATTAATGTTTGAAAAGCATTCTGAGATCCCTGGATAAGAGGCACTGGAGAAGGGCAAAACATGATTTATTGTTGTTATTAATAGTAGTTGTATTAATAGAAATAATGAAGTTTCGAAAGTGATTTTTTTCTTCTTTTTCTTTTTTTTTTTTTTTTTTTTTTAGAAAATCTATGACATCAATTGCCAATGTGTTTTTGTAGCAAGAAAGTTTGGAACGAATGAAGGAGAAAGGAAAAAAAGACACAAGGGAAATAAACACTTTTTTCCTGTTCCATTTTTGACTTTGAAGTTCTACCGTAAGAACACAATGAGTACTTCTTCTTACACTTTTCTTAGGTAAATAAAAACACTATTTATTTCTATGGTACCAGTGAAAGATTTTGGAGGGACACAGTCATAAAGAAAGAACTTAGGGTTGAAAATAGAAGTTCTGAATTTGGAGCTTACCATGTTGCTATTTACTGACTCACCATTTACTGATTATTTAACCTCGGGCAGGTCACATTATCTGGTTTTTATTATTAAAACTGGGAGATATTTTAAAATGTTCTACCCATCTCGCATAATAGTGTAGATGAATGGAGATGATAAATGTAGAAAAATTTTAAATATCTGAATGCTATGATACAGATTTTATTGATGATAATGATGATGATAATGACAATCATTTCATCAAATACTCAAATTGTAAGATGGTAGAAATTAATATACATTATTTATAAGAGTTTTTTAAAAATAATTGCTAGGCATGCAATATTTTTCATTAATATATAATATTTGTGCATGTTTATGGGATACATGTGATATTTCATCACATGCATAAAATGTGTAATAATCAAGTCAGGGTATTTAGAATATCACCTCTATCATTTATCATTTCTATATGTTGGGAACATTTCAAGTCTTCTCTTCTATTTTGAAATATACAATACATTGTTGTTAACTATAGTCACTCTATTCTGCTATCGAACATTAGAACTTATTCCTTCTATCTAAGTGTATGCTTGTACCCCTTAACCAATCTATCTTTATCCCTTCCCTCCTCCTACACACATACCCTTCTCAGGCTCCGGTAACTCATTCTACCCTCTACCTCCTCTAACTCCATGAGATCAACTTTTTTAGCTCCCACATACAAGAGAGAACATGTAATATTTGACTTTCTAGGCCAGACTTATTTTACTTAACATAATGGCCTGTAGTTCCACCAATATTGCTGCAAATAATAGGATTTCATTTATTTATTTATAGGAAAATAGTATTCCATTGTTTATATATACCATATTTTCTTTACCTCTTCATTCACTGATGGACACTGAGGTTGATTCCGTATCTTGGCTATTGTGAATAATGGCTGTAATAAAAATGGGGATGCAAGTATCCCTTTGATAAACTAATTTCCTTTCCTTTGGATAAATACCCAGTAGTGGAATTGTTGGATCATATGATAGTTCTATTTTTAATTTTTTGAGAAATATCCATTATATTTTCTGTAATGGCCGTACTAATATACATTCTCACCCACATTGTATGAGTTCCTTTTTCTCCACATCCTCCTCAGCATCTGTTAATTTCAATCTTTTTTATAATAACCATTCTAACTGGGGAAAATGATATCTCATTGTGGTTTTATTTGCATTTCCCTGGTGATTAGTGATGTTGAGACTTTTTTATAAACCAGTTGGTCATTTGTACACCTTCTTTTGAGAAATATCTATTCACGTCCTTTCCCCACTTTTTAATGAGTTTTTTTTGTTAATTTCCTGAATATTAGACCCCTTTCCAGATAAGTAGTTTGAAAATATTTCTCACATTCAACAAGTTGTCTCTTCACTCTGTTGAATGTTTCCTTTGCTGTGCCCAGGTCTGGAAACCACAGCTAGCATTTTAGTGTGATATAATTTCATTTGTCTGTTTTTGGTTTTGGCGCCTATAATTTTGAGGACTTAGCCATAAAATCTTTCCCTTGCCCAATGTCCTGAAGCATTTCTTCTTAGTTATCTTCTAGTAGTTTTATAGTTTGGAGTCTCACATTTAAGTCTTTAATCTACCTTGAGCTTATTTTTTTATATGGTGAGAGATAGGGGTCAAGATTCATTTTTCAGCATACAGATATCCAGTTTTCCCAGCACCATTTATTAAATAAACTCTGTTTTCCCCAATGTATGTTCCTGGTGCCTTTGTTAATTAGTTGGTTGTAAATATGTGGATTTATTTTTGGATTATCTACTTTGTTCCACTGGTCTATCTGCCAATTTTAATCCCAATACCATGCTGTTTTGGTTACTATAGTTTTATAATGCATTTTATAGTTAGCAGTGTGATATCTCCAGCTTTGTTATTTTTCCTCAGGATTGCTTTGGCTATCTGGGCTCTTTTTTGGGTTTCATACAAATTTTAGGTTTTTATTTCTGTAATAAATGCAGTTGGTATTTTGATAGGGATTGCATTGAATCTGTAGGTTGCTTGAGGTAATATGGCCATTTTAACAATATTAATTCTTCTGATCCATTAGCATGGATGTCTTTCCATTTGTATGTATCCTCTTAATTTATTTCATCAGTGTTTTGTAGTTTTTCTTGTAGATATCTTTCAACTCTTTGGTTAAATTTATTTCTAGGTATTTTATGTATTTATGTAGCTATAGTAAATGGGATTTCCATCTTGATTTCCTTTGCAGCTAGTTTGTTATTCATGTATAGAAATGCTACGAATTTTTGCATGTTGATTTTGTATCCTGCAAACTTACAGAATTTGTTTATCAGGTCTAAGAGTTTTTATTGAATTCAGTCATGAAGCCATCTGGTCCTGGGCTTTTCTGCCTTGGAAGGCTTTTTATTATTTTATGATCCTTTCTATTTCTGAAGCATCTGTTGTAATTTCTTCACTTTCATTATTGATTTTATTTATTTGAATCTTCTTCCTTTAATTGTTAGACTAGCTAAGGTTTTGCATTTTAAAAAAAAACAACTCTCAGTTTTATTTTTTCTACAGTTTTTATGTTCTCTGCCTGATTTATTTATCTTCTGATTTTTATTATTTACTTCCTTCTGCTAATTTGGGGCTTAGTGTGTTCTTCTTTTTCTAGTTACTTGTAGTGTAATGTTAGATTATTTGCTTCAGAGCTTTCTTCTCTTTTAATGCAGACATTTATTGCTATGATTGTCCCTCTTAGAACTGCTTTTGCTGCATCACATAGGTTCTGACATGTTGTTTCCCTTGTCATTTGTCTCAAGATGTTTTTAACATCACTTTTATTTACTCTTCGACACGTTGATTGTCCAGGAGCACATTGGTTAATTTCCACATATTTGTGAATTTGTTAAGATCCTTTTGTTACTGATTTCTAGTTTCATACCACTGTGCTCTGAAACAATACTAGATATAATTACAATCTTCAATTCATTAAGACTTGTTTTGTGGACTAACATATGGTCTATCCTAGAGAATATGCCCTACTAAAGAAAAAATGTATATTCTGGTGTTGGCTGGAGAGTTCTGGATATGATTCTTAGGTCCATTTGGTCAAAAGTACAATTTAAGTCCAGTATTTTCTTATTAATTTTCTGTGTGGTTGATCTATTTGTTTTTTGAAAGAGGGGTATTAAAGTCCCCTACTATTACTGTGTTGCTATTTATGGAATTCTCAAAATGTAAAAATGTGTTTGCTTAATGGTGTCCTGTTAAGTTCCATAAGCTGTCTTTTTTTTTTTTTTTTTTTTTTTTTTTTTTGAGACAGTCTCACTGTCGCCCAGGCTGGAGTGCAGTGGCACGATCTCGGCTCACTGCAGGCTCTGCCCCCTGGGGTTCATGCCATTCTCCTGCCTCAGCCTCCCGAGTAGCTGGGACTACAGGCACCCGCCACCTTGCCCGGCTAATTTTTTGTATTTTTAGTAGAGACGGGGTTTCACCATGTTAGCCAGGATGGTCTCGATCTCCTGACCTCGTGATCCGCCTGCCTTGGCCTGGATTACAGGTATGAGCCACCACACCTGGCCCCAGCCAGTTCATTTTTATGGTATCTATATCATTGTTGAATTTTTCATTCAGATCATGAAATGTTTTCCTGATTTCATTGAATTGTTTGTTTTCTCTTGGGTCTCACTGAATTTTCTTAAGATAATTATCTTGAATTTCTTGTCAGAAATTTGTAAATTTTCATTTCTTTGGGATTAGTTACTGGACAATTATTGTGTTCCTTTGGTGGTGTCATGATTCCTTGCTTTTTAAAATGTGTCTTGTGTCTCTGCATTGATGTTTGCCCATCTGGTGGTACAGTTAACTCTTCCAAACTTCACAGAATTAGTTTTATAGGGGAAGACTTTCACTTGCAGACTGACCCAGGGATGCCAGTTGGGCAGGGTGTAGTGGCTCTGGTTTCACTTAGGCACAGTGTTATAGTCTTCATGCAGCTTCTTCAGTTATGATCAACATTAGCAATGACTATAACTACCTCAGTGGTCTATGCTACAGGAGTTTGTGGTTGTGACAGTGGCTGTGTTATTATAGAGCAATGACTTTAGGGATCCTAACAGAATATGACAATAGTCTAGGTTCTGCGAGGTCAGGTGCAATGGTAGCAAAGACCCAGGAATGGCAAGTTGCCACTGTGGGCTTGGGCCCCAGGGGCAGGAAGCAGCACACTGCTGACTCTACTACCTGGAGAGGCAAGATGTATCAGTATCTCAGACTGTACAGGACTAGTCCATTTCCAGGTGGGTGGAATACTGTGGCTGTTAGGCCTGGAGGACAGTCAAGCCAAGGCTCTGATTTTCTAGGACATGAAGAGTTACTTCTGATTGACCCCAGAAAGTGTGGCTACACAGATAAGCAGAATCTCTGGATCCCTGGGGGTGGGGCACTGTGTCAACTGTGATGCTGGAAGGTGCAGTTGCTCTGGTGTGCCAAAGGCTTGGAGCCTTGGGAGGTCAGGTGTTGCATCACCTGCCAGATGGGGAATGAGACTACTCCAGAGTGCAGGAGACCTGAGGTCCCTGGGAGATAAGACATTGTATCTGCTCTAGGGCCAGGGTGAAACTGCTCCATTGTCCCAAAGGCCTGAAGTCCCCGAAGCAGGAGTGCTACTGCAGCTGTGGCTCCAAGGGTCACAACTGCTCTTGTGTGCAGAAGGCCTCAGGTCCCCAGTGGGTGAGGTGCTGTGTTGGCTGTGATGACAGGGGTGCAACTGCTCTGATATTTCAAGGCTTCAGGTCCCTGAGGGTGGAGAATCACTTCAGCTCAACCCTATGGGGAGGTTGTGCCAGGAACTGAGATGAGGAGGATGAAGCGGCTTTGTAGTAACTTGGCCATAGGAAGTAGGTTATAGCAGCAGCTCTGCTCAGGGATGGCACACTACCAGGTAGGCATGGTGCAGTGGCAGCTGAGCCTCAGAGATGGAGAGACAGAGGACTGCAGTGGTGCCCCAGAGCCAGAGCAGGACATACTCTAGCAGGGGCTTCAATTCTAAGATGCCACAGAGCAGTAACAGCGTGGGTCACTGGAAGGCAAGGCACAGCACAGTTTCTTTCTCTGGGGGTAGCTCAGCATGTAGACTCCCAGGAGCTCCCTCAGCTGGACTCAGAACCTATGAGGACTGTAGGAATCTCCAGCAGCAAATATTACAGGTGTCCACAGTGGTGATGGGTGCTGCTGGGGTCCTCTGGCTTACCTTTTTCCCTGCAGGGAGAAATCCCTCCTAGTTCTGAGCTGATCCTGATTGAGGGGATGGAGCGGCTGGGGCAGGTTGTTTCTTCCCTTCTCTTTGTGACTGTCTTGAGTTTCTGTGCTCTACAGGATTTCTGCTGCTTCTTTGCTGTTCTCCATCAAAGGTGATCTCCTTTAATTATTTTGGTCAAAATGTAGTTTATTTGTTGTTTGGATTTTTTTATGGGGTAGGGAGAGTGCAAGAAATTTCTAGTCAGCCATCTTGATGACATCATTCTATGATGAACTTTTTAAATATAATTTTTGTTTTACAAAGTAGAATTTTTCCATAAGGCATATAATACAGAACAGTTTTAGGAAGTTTAGAAAGTTAAATAATTCCTCAAATCTTACAATAAAAAGCACCTAGCTCATGCCTGTCCCTCCCACCCCAGTCCTTCCCGCCAGAGATGCTCCTTCTCAATTCTTTTAAGAGTTGTTTCTTTTACAGTGAGTTGTATATTGCCAATTAAAATGATTGACTGCTATATCTTCCTTTGTAAATATTTCAGGCATTATTTATTTCCTATTAGATACACTAATTCTATTATGCTACCACCCTCACTTCCCTTCTTTCTTTTCTACAAGTATAGTTAACTTAATTTTTGCTAAAACAAATATTTACTGATAAACAAAATTATGGCTGCATAAATATTATTTCTAAGCTAATTAGTATGCCATGATTACATTTCATTTCTTATATAATTTCTTTATTTTTCCTAAAGTTATTAATAACCTCATGTTTATAAAATTTACTTAGATTTCTCTCTGCGTTATAGTGATTCTCTCTATAGACTCGTGCAGAGCTATGAGCCTCCTCTTAATGCTATTATGTGTTCCAAATTGTCAAATGCATGAGATAATATAGCATTTCTTTCTCTCTTTTTTCCCTAGATACTTGCTTCCTCACGTTTTCTGTCTTCCTACTATAATTGAGGCTGATTATCTCTAAGCCTGCGGCATAGCTATTATCCCACACTTTCCTTTTGCCATCTTTGGAACTTTCCTTAACCTTTCTCCTGTGTTGGATTCCTTGTGTCATCTATTTCACAGCTTACTCTTTTTTATTTACTCATTACTATGGTAAATATTCTCCATCAGCCTCTTGAGAAAGGATATATAGGAAATGTTAAGTGTCACGTCCTTTCACATTTCAAAATGTTGATATTCTACCTTCACAGTTGACTAATGGCATTTGGATGGTTTCCAATTTTCCTCTCTTACAAACTCATGCTTCATTTAAGATTTCTGTAACATCTCCTTCCATAAGTGGGTAACATTTTCTGTTATATGCACTTTGATGTAAAACTGTTGGATGTCAAAATAGGAATAACTTTAATTATATAAGATATTGCCAAATTCCTCTCTAATGTAATTTCTACCAATTCATACCTCATGAGAAGTGTTAAAGTGTTCTCATTTAGGTTATCTTTAATTCATTATGCTGGCCACCCAATGAGCCCTTTCAATCTGGAGATCCATGTCCTTTAGTGCCAAGAAAGTATCTGGCAGTGTTATCTTAGTAATTTTTTTCTCAATTTTTACTCTTCCTGGAAGTTGTAATAGATAAACTCAGACCAACCCTCTAAATACATTATCTGATTTTCTTGCTTTTCTTCTTACATTGTTCTATTTTTAAATTTTTACCATTTAGCTTTATCGACCCTCTTTAATGTATGTTTTTTAATTGACAAATAAAAATTGTATATACTTATTATGTATATCAGGAGTCCCCAACCCCCAGACTACGGACCGGTACCAGTCTGTGGCCTGTTAGGAACTGGGCCACACAGCAGGAAGTGAGCGGCAAGTGAAGGAAGCATCATCTGTACTTACAGCTGCTCCCTATCACTCACATTATTGCCTAAGCTCCACCTCCTGTCAGATCAGTGGAGGCATTAGATTCTCACAGGAGTGCAAACCCTATTGTGAACTGCACATGCAAGGGATCTGGGTTGTACACTCCTTATGATAATCTAATGCCTGATGATCTGTCACTGTCTCCCATCACCCCCAAATGGGATAATCTAGTTTCAGGAAAACATGCTCAAGGCTCTCACTGGTTCTACATAATGATGGGTTGTATAATTATTTCATTGTATATTACAATGTAATAATAATAGAAATAAAGTGCACAATAAATGTAATGTTCTTGAATCACCCTGAAACCATCCCTTTCCCACGGCCTGTGGAAAAATTATCTTTCACAAAACCAGTCTCTGGTGCCAAAAGGCACTGATGTACATAATGTTTTGAAATATGTATACATTGTGGAATGGTTAAACCAAGCTAATTAACACGTGCACTAATTCCTTTATCATTTGTTTGTGGCAAGACACTTAAAATCTACTCTCTTAGCAATTTTCAAGCATACAACACATTGTTATTAACTATAGTCACCATGTTATACAGTAGATCTTGAACTTATTCTTCTGTTTAACTGAAAATTTTGTGTCCTTTGACCAATATGCATTTGTCTGACATTTGTACACCTTCTTTTTCTTGGAAAATTTTCCAACTATTTTTCTTTGTTGGAAATTTTTAACTTGAGTTAGTATATTTTCCAGGATCCTTTTCTTCCTTGCTAATAATTTTTTTTCAAAATCATCTTGTAGCCTCTTCATGGAGGAAATATATTTTCTCATATTTTTAAGGGTATTAATTATAGTTGGATTTTTTCTTCTTTATGTTTTCTATGATGTATCTGTTTTATTTTTAAATTCCTTTTACCTTATTTATTCTTTCTTTTGATCAGAATCATTTCTTAAACATCTGGCAATCCTTGGGTCCTCCTTTATATTTTAGAATGATGCACTCAAAAATATATGGGAGCCTTTGTAGCCACTGGCCGAGTCTGACAACCAGTAGGCTTTAACAGAGGATGCACGAAGACTTCTATTAGTACTTCTATCTCTTGCCTTCACTATAGATCAACCACATTCTCTACTATACTTGTCCCTTACTCTGGATTCTCTCTAATCCAGAAATAAGCTGGTTTCCTTCTGATCCAGAAAATAAACTTCAGGTCTCCTTAGGAATGTACTGTGGGAAGGGAAGATCATGGTGGGATAAAGGATAATTTGGCATCACATATGTAACTATCACCCTAAATGAATCTGATGTATATGAATATTCAAAGACAGTAATTTCAGAAATACTAAAAACAGTGATCAAAAAAGCACTTCTAGCTCCAAAATTATAGTTCTGTAATATAAAGCAGCAATAATGTAACTAATATATTAATTTGTATTTTATATTCTTTCATCAAGGATTAGCATGCTAATAAGATTCCAAAAAGGGCAAAGATGTTACTAAATTATTTTAAAATCTCTTTTAATGCTGACACATTCTTAAAATGCTTGGCTGCTTTTCTTTCTCTGAATAGAATCTGAGATAGATGAGCAAAACTAGATTTAAAACAGTGGCAATGAACTCGCTATAACTTAGCATAATCGTGCTCTCATGATTATTTTACAACATGTTTTGAGCGTTTACAGTAGTATTGCACATAGACAAACTTGAGCAGAAACCGAGTCCATTCCTCAGAGGATAACATTCTGAATTTTGCTAAGCTACTTTCTAATTTTATTTATAATAATAACTTTGGTTTTGCCAAAAGTGACTGATTACTAATATTGCTATCATTTATATTGTAACCCTAAATGGTCTTCCTCCAAAATAAATTTCTTCTTCTCAATATTCTATTCTTGATATCTCAAAGCTTTCTTCTCTTCTTCTTTCAAACTTAGAGACAGGTCACCTATCTTGGAAAACATAGAAATATGACTTCATTCTACAAATTCCTCTGAATCCCACTTTATCTTCTCAGTTTTCATTCACTACCAAGTGACTAATTTACTTCTATTGCTTCTAACTCTTTGCAGTTTGATTCCTGCCTCACCCCAGAAAACACACCCTTATAGTGATGGTTTTATCACCTTTCTGCTCAGTTGTCTGGGCTTCCTCAACAAATATCATGTCCTGAGTGCCAACTTCTGCTCCTATATTGAAATCTTTGCTTATGTAGTTTGCCTTGCTAACAATGCCTACTTTTTCTCACCAGCTGTCCAAATCATGCCAATTCTTGAAGGTATGGGTTAAAATTTTTACACTAATAGAAGCCATAACAATTAAAAGTACTCTCTTTAATTTCTTCCTTCTTATTCCGGTAATATGACAGTTCCACATACTACCATAAATTATCTTTGCATGTATTTATCTTTTGTCCCTTAAATAAATTGGAAACTTCCTGAAGACAAAACTTTTTTTCCCAGTATATTATGCTCATTTTTAAAAACTTTTAAAGTTAATTAAAAATGCATTTAGCAGTCTAAAATTAACTTTGCTCATTCCAGAATCATTTATTTGATTGGCCTTTATAACAAAACTGAAAAGTAAATCAGTCAAAACTGTTTTTTAACTTGACAAAATGCTTTGTTTAAGAGGTTTACCCTCCCAGAAATGTGGTTCCCAGAGTACTTGCAGTTATTTAATTGTAAAGGAGACAGATAAATTCATTTCATTGTACAAATTTATCATCAATTTCTGAAGGTGATGAAGATGATATTTTCAAAGAATATCAGAGACTTATAAAAACCTAGAGAGAAAATCAAATACTATATGACCAATGATACAAAAGAACTGCAAATTGAAAATACATTTTATTCAAAAGATTATCATATATGAAATTCACAAACATGTCAAAATTAAGCAAAATGCCAATAAACAACAAAGGGATCAGAGAATAAATCACAGAGTAAATTAGAAAAGATTTTGAAATGAATAAAAATAAAAACATAACATGTTAAAACTTAAGGAATGTTGCTAAAGCAGTACTTAGAGGCAAATTTATAACTATAAAAGCCTTTATTTTAAAAGAAAAAACTCTCAACTCAATAATCTACCTTTCACTTTGAGAAACTAGAAAAAGAATAGCAAACTAAATCAAGTACAAGGAGGGAAATAATAATCATAGTGGAAATAAATGAAACATAGAATAGAAAACAATATAAGAAAGCTACAAAACCAAACTTTTTCCTTGAAATGATGAATTGAAAAATCTTTAGGTCAATTGACCAAGAGAAAAGAAACCAAAGACTCAAATTACTAAAATCAGGAATTAAAAGGTACCTTTACAGAAATAAAAATGATTATAAGTGAATACATTCCACACCAACAAATTAGATAACCTAAATGCAATGGACCATTTTATCTTCAAAATATACGACTGACTCAAGAAGAAATAGAATATCTGAATAGACCTATAATAAGTAAAGACAATGAATTAGTAGTTTTAAAACTTTCCACAAAGAGAAGCCAAGGAGTAGATGGTTTCACTGTAAAAATCTTGAAAAATTAACACCAATCCTTCAAAAACTTTCAGAAAGAAAGAAAGAAAGAAAGAAAGAAAGAAAGAAAGAAAGAAAGAAAGAAGAAAAGAAAGAAAAAAAAGGAAGAAAGAAAGAAAGAAAGAAAGAAAGAAAGAAAGAAAGGAAGGAAGAAAGAAGGAAAGAAAGAAAAAGAAAGAGGAAAGAAGGAAAGAAGGAAGGAACGAGAGAAAGAAAGAAAAGGGAGGAAGAAAGAAAGAGAGAGACAGAGGAAGGGAAGGGAGGGAGGGAAGGGATGGAGGGAAGGGACACTTCTTATCTCATTCTGAGGCCAATATTATCTTTACACCAAAACCAAACAATGATACTACAAGAAAACTATAAACCAATATTTGTATAAATACAAATGCAAAAATCCTCAACAAAATACTAGCAAACCAAATCTAGTGACATAGAATGAATTATATATGCCATGACAAATTTGCTTAGTTTTGACATATTTTTGAATTTCATATATGATAATCTTTTGAATAAAATGTATTTTTGATTTGCAGTTCTTTTATATCATTGATCATATAGTATTTGATTTTATCTCTAGGAGTTTTATACATCTCTGATATTCTTTGAAATGTGAAAATCCATCGATGGTAATATGTCATATGGATAGGATAAAGAACAAAAACTGCATGATCACTAAATAGATTCAGGAAAGCACTTAATATAATTCAACCTGATTTCATGATAAAAATACTCACATAGCTAGGAATTAAAGGGAACTCCTTAACCTTATAATGGTATACATGAAAAACCCACTACTAACACTATACTAAATGGCGAAAGAATGAATGCTTTCCCTTAAAGATCAAGAATAAGATACTGATGTCTACTATCGTCTTTTCTATTAAACATTGTACTGGAGGTTGTATCCAGGGATACTGTGCAACAAAAAGAAATAAAAGGCATCCAGACTGGGAAAGAACACTTAAATCTCTATCTATTCATAAATGACATCATGTTGTATATAGAATATTCTAAAAAAAAGTGCACACAAAAACAAAAAACTATTAGAACTAACAAACTAGTATTTATTGCAGAATAGACAATTGCAAAATACACAATTAATATGCTAAGTCAATTACGTTTCTATACACTAGCAACAAGCAGTCCAAAATGAAATTAAGAAAATAATTTAACTTACAATAGCATCAGACATGAATTTAAAACTTGAGAATACATTTAACAATATAAACGTAAGACTTGTGCACTGAAAACTACAAAAATTATTGAAAAAAATTAAAGAAGGTATAAACAAATTGAAAGATATTTCACGTTCATGGATCAGAAGACTTAATACTGTTAAGATGTCATTGTTCCCCAGATTCACCTACAGATATAATGCAAACCCTAATAAAATTCTATTGACCTTTTGTACAGAAATTGGCAAGCTGATCCTAAAATTCATATGGAAATATAAGGGAGCCAAGATAACCAAACAATCTTGTAAAAGAACAAAGTTGGAGAACTTACACTTCCTGATTTCAAAACTTACTGTGAAGCTACAATAATGAAGATAATGTGGTACTCACATAAGGACACACATATATATCAATGGAAAGTCCAGAAATCAACTCTTACATTTCTGTTCAATTGATTTTTGACAAAAGTGCCAAGTCTATTTGATAAGGAAGAAATGGTCTTTTCAACAAATGATGCTGAGATAACTGAATATCCATATGCAAAAGAATGAACCCAGACTCTCATTTAGAACCATATACAAATATTAACATAAAATGGATTATAGGTCTAAATGTAAGAGGCAAACGTATGAAACACTTTTTAAAAATATTCAGGGTAAATCTCTTTGACCTTGATTTTGACAATGTTTTCTTGGAAGTGACAACAAAAGCACAATAATGACAACAATAAAAACGGACAAATTAGACTTTATCAAAATTAAAGATTTTGTGCATCAAAGTACATTATTCATGAAAAGACAATGCACAGAATAGGAGAAAATGTATGCTAATCTTATATGTGATAAATGTCTTATATGCAGACTATATAAAGAATTCTTACAATTCAACAATGAAAAGACAAATAACCCACACAGAGAATTCGAATAAATATTTCTCCAGGCCGGGCACAGTGGCTCACATTTGTAATCCCAGCACTTTGGGAGGCCGAGGTGGGTGGATCACCTGAGGTCAGGAGTTCAAGACCAGACTGGCCAACATGGTGAAAACCATCTCTACTAAAAATACAAAAAGTAGCTGGGTATGGTGATATGCGTCTGTAATCCCAGCTATTCGGGAGGCTGAGGCACAAGAATCACTTAAACCTGGGAGGCGGAGATTGCAGTGAGCTGACGTTGGGCCACTGCACTCCAGCCTGGGCAACAGAGCAAGACTCGGTCTTAAAAAAAAATCTCCAAAGAAGATATATAAATTCCCAATAATCACATAAAAAGATGCTCAACATCATTAGTCATCATGGAAATGCAAATCAAAACTACAAAGAGGTGGCACTTCACAACCACTAAGATTTCTAAAATTAAAAAGACAAATAATAACAAGTGCTGGCAAGAATGTGGAGACATTAGAACCCTCACACATTGTTGGTGGAATTATAAATGATGGAATCACTTTGGAAATCAATTTGGCAGTCCTTCAAAAGTTTAAACCCAGTGTTACCATATAAGCTGGGAATTTTACTCCTAGGTACATACCCAAGAGAACTGAAAACATATGTCCACACAAAGACTTGTACAAAAAATGTTCACGGTAGCATTATTCGTAATAGACAAAAATGAAAACCCTAAATGTCATTAACTGATGAATGGATACATAAAACATGGTATATTAATACAATGGAATATTATTCAGCCATAAAAAGAATGAAGTATTGCTATATGCTATCAGTATTTCAGGATAAACATTGAAAACATTATGCTTAGTGAAGGAAGCCAACCACAAAAGGCCATACACTCTATGGTTCCGTTTTTAGTCAATGTCCAGAATGGGCAAATCCAGAGACAAAGAAAGTACATTACTAGTTGCCAGGAGCTAAAGGGAGGAGAGAATAGAGAGTGACTGCTAATGAATATGGAGCTTCTTTTGGGGTGGTAAAAATGTTCTGGAATTATATAGTGGTGATGGTTGCACAACTCTGTGAACACATTAATGAATTGTACATTTTAAAAAGCTTATCATGCACCATGATATGTTATCAAAATCTATTCAGTGATTATGGAAAGACAGCAATATGTTGTGTCAATATATAAATTAATTTATGTAATAAACATTAGTTTCTTAAGAATGCATAAATTTCCTTCCTTCACGAAAATCATAATAAATCACTTTTTAACCTAACGCACTATTGGTGCTGAATGTATTTTTGCTTTATTGAATAATAATTTGTTTCATTTTTAGTCTAGACTTCCTCAGAGAACATTTTTAGAAAAAGGAATTACCTTTTGCTTAGTTTTATTGTCTATCACTAAGTGCATGTATGTATCTGCCTGTAAGTGCATATACTGAAAAACAAAAAAGGAGAAAGAAATTTGCTTTGCGGGTGTCATCATCTTAACCCCAAAACAACATTTTCATCATTTTCGTGGTATTTGCTGAACTAATTTATTTTGATGTTGTATAGACATATCACTGACATTTAAAACAAATGATAATCATTAGTCATGAGGCGCCAGGATTTCCTTTCTCTCAAACAATTCTACATCACTGAGGAACAATGCTGAGGACACTTCTACATCTGGATAGTTTCCTGCAGATTTAATACATGCTAACCAACATTCCATTAATTCCTTTTAATCTTTGGCTATTGTCTGAATTCCAAAAACAAACCTAAACATGTATCAACTCTCACTCAAAACTCTTGGCAATGAGTTTAGATTCAATACACACTGCTAGAAAGAAGAAAAGGAGGCAAGGAAAAAGAAAAAAAAAAAGAAATTTGAAGCATCTTCACCACTGTAATCAGCATTCTTTAAATTATAAAGGGGAAGCAAATTTTACCACTAAAATAATAAAATAAAAGATATTACTAATGGTCTACAAGTGGTTGTCATTCTCTAATATTGGCACAGTGAATGGTGTCCAACATACGTTAAGAATCCTCAGGGTTTGGGCTCCTCTAACTCTTCAAAACATTGACACCGTCTGATGAGAGGTAGAAAGGAAATGTCACCCATGGAATTATAGCTTTTATTTAATGTATGAAAGCTAACTCAGTATTACTGTGATCACTAGGTTATGGCTACTAGTAATAACTTCCAATTTTACTATGCTGTGTTCGAAGCACTTATACATTTATTTAATTTTATTATCACATCACCATTTAAAATCAGAAGAAATTAAGTATTACTAGGATAGCTTTCCAGATAAATACACTAAAATGCGGATCTAACTCCCTTGTCTTTGTAGTCTGTTTTCACAGGGGCCAGTACCTTTTTTTCTCAAACCTTCCCTTTATAAAAATACCACAAAAACATATGGAACATAAACCAACAGCTTAAGGATACATGGTCTAACCTATTCCTTAATAAGCAGTCACATATTTTTCAGACTAGCTTTTTAGAATAATTTATATTGTTTTATAAGTAATGATTCTTATAACAAAGAGGAATGAAATAAAACTTTAAGTATAAATATATGCTATAACATAAAGTGCCCCAAGGATCATCCATGCCTGACCTCTCAAGGGAAGTTTAAGAGAAAAGAGCAAGCCTTCAGCACCAACTACTGCAAGTCTCTTCTTCAATTTGTGTTTGAGTTTGTATCTTGGATTTGTTTGTAAGGCATCCTACACCAGAGATTATTTCTGTATTTCCTCATCAAAATGTGCCTAAGATGTGACAAAATGTGCTTTTTGTCATGTTTAATACATTTATTAAGAAATTATTCTAAAATATTTGAGGAATGAGAAAAAGAAGGTGATATATATATAGATATATATGGAGAGAGATACATAGATATTTTTTAGATGGAGTCTTGCTGTGTCACCCAGGCTGGAGTGCAGTGGCGCAATCTCCACTCACTGCAAGCTCTGCCTCCTGGGTTCACGCCATTCTCCTGCCTCAGCCTCCTGAGTAGCTGGGACTACAGGCACCCGCCACCACACCTGGCTAATTTTTTGTATTTTTACTAGAGACAGGGTTTCTCTCTGTTAGCCAGGACGGTCTCGATCTGATCTCGTGATCCGCCCACCTCGGCCTCCCAAAGTGCTGGGATTACAGGTGTGAGCCACCGTGCCCGGCCAAGAAGGTGATATTTCAAGTCTCCTTTTGGGATGAATTTTGCTACGCGAGCAGATAAATTACATGTTTTTGCATTTATTATTATTCGGTAAATATTTATTATTGATCTGTAATTCTGTGCCAGGTTTATTTCTGGCACTGAAGACACAGCATTAAGCAAGAAATAGAAATTCTTTGCCACCCATGAGCTTATATTGCAGTGGCTGTAAATGGACAATAAACAAATGCAAAAAATAAAAGAATATTGGAGAGTGGAAGTTTGTATACAGAGAACTAAAACAGGGTAATGTAAGAGAATAACTGAGTAGATACTTTTGTGTGAGTTGTCAAGGAAGGCCTCTGTTGAAGGTGATATTTCAGCTGAGATTTAAAACCAAACACTATTAACAATGTGGGAGGAAGCTACGACGTTCTAAAGTACAATAAGCTTGACTTGTTGAAGAGCAAAAAGAAGCCCATTGGGGCTTAACAATAGAGGCCAACAAGAAAGTGATACAGATGATGTTGGAGAGCTAGGTAGGAACCAGATCACATCAGAGTGTGTGTACCGACAGGAAAGACCTAGCACAGAGTAAGATATTGATGATGGTGGATAGAAAGGGAATCACAATACAGCATTATAGTACTAGCTTTACATTTGCCTCTCTTCTGCTTTATGCCATTTTTGGAGTGACTTAATTGGGATACAAGTATACTAACCATCCCATAAAAATAGTGATGATGAAGATTTCCAGTAAAAAGAACTCCATTAGTTCTCATTCTGATGGAGCCACGCTGTCCCAAACAGTAATAAAAATTAAAATTAAAAAAGTAAAACATTATGAACACCACAAAAATCAAGATAAAGATTTTATAAGTAAAAAAGGGGAAAAATACAAAGTAGTCACCTGTACTGGAGCCATGAACTAAAGATTTCTAGGTCTGAAAAAGATATTGACAGCTGGCAGATTAAAAGAGACAGGACCAAGCCCATTGTTTGCAGCCAGAGGGTTTGGTGGGGTTATTTCCTTTTTTAGAAAAAGGACTGAAAAATATCCCTACTATTTTTAGAGCAGAGGTTCTCAATAAGAAGTATTTTTACCACGTAACCCCCAGGGGACATTTGATAATGCCTGCAGACATTTTGATTGTCAAAACTGGGAAGGGAAAATAGCTGCTCACATCTAGTGTGTAGAGGCTGGGGAGTCTGTAAAATATCCAGCAGTGCACAAAAAAGCCCCCAGCAACAAAGAAATATCTGGCTCAAACTGTCAATGGTGCCAACATATCAGTAGTGAAAGACTGAGCGTCAAGTCTCGACAGTGAGTAACTGTGGTCTACAGGTACACTTTTAGTCACTTACAAGCCCAGTGCGTTCAGAAATCACAGGCGAAATCTCTAACCAAAAATTAAGCCAAGCTGTCCATTAGCTCATGGTTGGATATGTAAAATCTCCAATATTCACCTAGAAGCAGGAGGCACGAGGTGAATACTAAGGCCTTCTTATGGACTGCTATCCTGAAAGGCAACCACAAAACTCCTAGAAAAGGAAAAGTGGCAACAGAGGAGAAATATAAAGAAACATCAAAATGAGCCTTCAATCAACATTCCATAAACACATGAAGAAACGCTAAGATGGACCACAAACCAACAATTAGGATATAAATGTATTCAAGACATAATAAATTTTAAGAAAAAAAATGTGATAAAGATTAAAAACAAGTGTATTTACAATTATCAAACATTTATGCAAAGTATAAATGACACCCAAAAGAATTATGAAACAAACAAAGCAAAAATAAAATAAGGAATTGAAATAAAACATTTCATTAAATAGATTTTATACTAGGCTGGGCACAAAGAAAACTGAACTAGAAAATTGTGGAACTCATTAAAGCACAGTAAATGAAGAGAAAAAGAACAAAAATATGAGAAGTCAGCTAAGGGACATAAAAGGGAATTGTTAGACACTAATATTTATTATTATGTAAGAATTTCTGAAAAAGTAGAAGAAATGCCTGAAAATCCCTTCCTATAAAGGACAGTTGAGAATTTTTAATGATTGGAGAAAGATACAAATCCTCCAATCAAAATGTATTTCAATTCCAAGCAAGATAAATAAATAGAAACCTACTCTGTGACATGCTGTAGCAAAACTACTAGATAAAGATAGAATATATATAAAATCTTTAAAAAAATGAATAGAAATCTTATAGAATGAATATAAATTATATAAATTTTCAAAGGAATATACAAATTTTAAAATTATCAGAGAAGACAATATGCCAATAAAAGTGAGTAAACACAGGTACATGAGATAGCCAATGAAAATTGAATAATATTGTTCAAATATTTAAGGAAAAATCTGTCAATTTATAATTTTATATCCAACTGTACTACCCTTTAAGGATGGATGTAAGATATTCTTTTATGTATACAAAGACTGTGAGACTTTATCTATCATAGATTCTCTCTCAAATAAATACTAACTAAATGATATCTTTCAGTAAGAAGAAACATAAACAAAGGGAGATCTGGGGATTCCAGGATGAACGTAGAGTGATTTTATTTTAGATCAACAGAGAGAGAGAGAGAGAGATACTTAGATGATTGATAGGTAAATAACATAAAAGAACTGACTCACACATATTCATTCTCTGCATAAGAGGATAGCAATAAATTTGTTGCAATATCCTAGACCTCCCATAAACAAATTTCCATAAACTCAATCAAGGATGAGTAATAATCACAGGTTATGATCACATCATCCACCTAAAAATACTACAAGGTAAAAAATAAAAGCAGGAAACAGGCAGGGAGGAAAAAACAGATTAAGAAAAACTCACTAAAATGTTAAGACTATGTATTTGGCCATGGCCTTTAAATTTTTTAATTAGTTCTACAAATCTAGGTAGGGCACAAAGGGGATCTATAAGGCTTTGGGTGAACTGTGGCAAGACAACAAAAAGAGAAAATTTGAGCTTGCAAAGATCAGAGAAGTGGAAGAATAAAATAAAATTATCAAACAATAACAACAAATGCCATTGGGAAGTAGCTCAAGAGTAACAGCCACTCCTTAAAACATAACAAAGGAGAGAGAGGACATGATTGTGCACAGTAAGGAAGATGAAATTAAAATAAAAGATTACAAAAACATTTATATAGATACACACAAGGAATATCCAGCATCACACAATTGCTATCCTCAGTGAAGAGAAACAAAATGATAGAAGAAAGAAATTTAAGGCAAGAAAACTTTTCAGAAATAAAAGACTTTAACCTATCCATTAAAAGGGTACATTATGCCCCAGGAAATATTAACAATTAACAATTAACAGAAAGACATAATATAGTAAAATTACATAATATAGTAAAATTACTGGATCTCAAAGATAAATGAGTAATCCTTTGGACAACCAAGAAAAAATGGAAAGTCATCAAAAAAGGTAAAAATTTAGGCAGGCCTCAGACGTTTTTCCTGGAAACATTCTTAATACCAGGAGACTGTAAAGCAAAGTTTACAAAGTCTGAAGAAAAAGAAAAAAACTGACATAAGACATAGCCAGACAAACTTGTCCAAATATAAAGGCAAGAGAAAAATAATTTTAAATGAAAAATTAAAATATAATTTCCAACAAGTTTCTAAAGAAATTATCAGAGAATGAACAGAAATACGTGGCACAAGAATGCATGCTGAGTATTGATGTCATTCTTTCATAAAATTAAGACTAAAATAATGTGGAGATTACAAGAATGTAAATGTTATAATCCTGACGAAATAAATAAAGCTGAAAAGAGAGGAGATGAGAGGCAATGAATGTAAGCTGACTTCTTCATGTTTTATCACCAAGGATAAGTATTAGTCAAGGATAATAAATCAAGTCAAAGTGATATATACATAGAAAACTAAAAGTAACATTAATAAAAAACAACATATTAAACAAACAAATTGAGTGGCAAAATGGAAAGAGATGAAAATGAAGAGATTAAAATTGTACTAACTTCATCATTGCTTTTAGAAAGAAATTAGTAAGTACAGTTCATAAAAATAAAAAAGGGACCTGGCATGGTGGTTCATGCCTATAATCCCAGCACTGTGGAAGGTTAAGGTGGGAGGATAACTTGAGGCTGGGAGTTTAAGACCAGTCTGGAAAATATAGAAAAATCCCATCTCTACAAAAAATAAAACCAGTAAAGTAATAAAAAAGAATTACTAAAACAAAAATATAACTTCTGAAAATGTATATACACAAAAATACACAAATCGTATCATGAAATAAAAAATACAGAAGCAATTAAATATAGAACTAAGGATAAATATATCAATAAATACATTGTTTTATACATATAGTTTTATGAATATGTTAAGAGGGCAAGGCAAAATTTAACTTACCGCAACATTCAAAAGATAAACTGTTCTAATCTAGGCTTTCCAAAACAGCAGGTTGATACAGACAGTTAGCTCCAGGAAGTAATCTTAAGGATCAGGAGTAGAGACTTAGGAAGGGTGAAATGGAAATCCAAATCAAGGGTATGTTATGGAGTTGACTACCACTATGGGCAACTGGGCATGATACCACTAGGGACTTATATGCAGCCATGTGAATATGCCTTAGAATTGTCCATCCAGGAGATGGAAAGGAGAATATTTATTTGTTGTTCTCCTGTCCCGTATTAGTCATGAATTTTTGTGCATGATACTGTCTGAACAGGTATATATAGTTACATAGATCGTGATACAGATGAGTGAAGTGCTGTTAGGTTACTCTTACACAGAGCCAGTTTCTGCAAGAGCTAGATTAAAAAGTGGGCCAAGAGAATGTGAGGCAGGACACAAGCTGTGTCTGATACACATACATAAAGATGTGGCTCAGAGAGGTTGAAAATAAAACAACTTGGCGAAGACTCATCTGGTAAATCACATGGGGGAGAAACTCAAACAAGGTTGAATTTAGGACAAATGTATTAAAAGGGTACAACTTACAGTGAACATCCAAAAATTACAAATGCCTTTGCACCAAATAATACACAGACATTTTCATAAAGCAAAAGCTACAGAAAACGAAGAGACAGGAAACAACATCAAAATAAAATAAAATCTTTGAGTCCAAGAAGAAATCAAAGTAAAATAGGCACAATATTTAGAAACTAAAAAATAAAATAGAAAAAAAGAGTAACTATAAACAAGTTACCCTTTGAAAAGTAACTGGCCCAGATGTTTGTTATCAAGAAATTCTACCAAACTTTTAAGAAGCAGATAATTCTGGTACTATTTCAACTGTTCCAGAAAATAGATTTTTTTTTTTTTTTTTTTGGAAACGGAGTCTCGCTCTGTCGCCCAGGCTGGAGTGCAGTGGCACGATCTCGGCTCACTGCAAGCTCCACCTCCTGGGTTCACGCCATTCTCCTGCCTCAGCTTCCCGAGTAGCTGGGACTATAGGCGCCCGCCACCACGCCCGGCTAGTTTTTGGTAGTGTTAGTAGAGACGGGGTTTCACCGCGTTAGCCAGGATGGTCTCGATCTCCTGACCAAAGCACCCAGATCAGTTTTATGAAGTATGACAATGGTACCAAACCCTTACAAAGATAGCACCCACAAAAGAGGAAACTACAAACCAGTCATTACAAATATTGATGCAAATATCACAAAAAACAGGATTAACATAATTGTGAAAATTACAAACCATGATAATATGTTTTATTCAATGAATCCAAGAATAGTTGGATACTTGGATATCTATTTATATAATTCACTATACTAACAGTTATGAATATAAAAATTGTAAAAAAACTACATAGTTATTTAAAAGGCATTATAAAATGTAACAACTATTCTTTATAAGAATGTTTTTAAACAAAAATACATGAAAATATCTGTGTGTGGATGTGTGCATATGCATATTTAATAAAAAACACAAGAAAATTTATTAAATTCTCAGAGCAAGACGTTATGTTTTTTCCTTTTAATATTTAATATTTTTCTGGAGGAAACAGTCCCCCAAAAATGAGATATAAAAACAGGAAAAATGAAGATAATTTTTTTTTTTTTGAGATGGAGTCTCACCCTGTTACCCAGGCTGGAGTGCAGTGGCACGATCTCAGCTCACTGCAAAAAGGTAAAAGTTATCATTATTTGAGGATACCATTAACTGGAAATTCCAGAAGAATCAAGTGGAAGCTCTTTCAAATGGTAAGAATTCACTGAGTTCACTAGGTAAAAAATATATAGACAGAAATCAAAAGCTTTCATATATAAAAAGAGCAACCAGTTAGCCCACATAATGGAAGAAAAATCAATAGCACTTAAAAAGATAAAATACCTTAAAAAAATTGAAATTAACAAGAAATGCCTATGATCTATAGGAAGAAATCTTTAAAATGGTAGTAAGGGACTTCAAAACAACAAATACATAGAATCATATTCTTGAATACAAACATTATATATCATGAGGATGTCAATTTTTCCCATGTTGATCTATATTTAATGAAATTTTCCCTCCCCAGAATACCAACAGTTTATTTTAACAAAGCAAGCTGATTCTGATGCTCATATAAAAACATTATTGTATTAGTCTGTTCACCATGCTGCTAATAAAGACATACCTGAGACTGGGTAATTTATAAAGAAAAAGAGGTTTAATGGACTCACAGTTCCACGTGGCTAGGGAGGCCTCACAATCACGCTGGAAGGTGAAAGGCATGTCTTACACGGTGGCAGGCAAGGAGAGAATGAGAGCCCCGTGAAAGGTGTTTCCCCTTATAAAACCATCAGATCTTGTGAGACTTATTCATTACCATGAGAACAGTATGGAGGAAACCACCCCCATGATTCAATTATCTCCCACCGGGTCCCTCCCACAACACGTGAGAATTATGGGAGCTACAGTTCAAGATGAGATTTGGGTAGGGATACAGCCAAACTAGGAAAATTCCAAAGAATAATGAAGGGTAAATTGCAGTATTCTATAGTAAAACTTATTATAAAATTATAATACTTAGAATGCTTATACATGAATAGACAGATCATTCTAACAGAATTGAAAGTTCTGCATTGAACCTAAATATAATTTAGTAAATGTTAAATTTGGTATTTCATTTCAATTGGGAAAATATATAAATTATTCAAAACATTGTTTCAAGATATTCTGGTTACATTCCTGGATTCCTACCACACACTGACACAAAAAATAAATTTCAGATCAAAGATCTGAATATCAATTATATATAGAAGTACTAAATACAATTATGAGGTAATTTTCTCTACAAATATGACATAAAATTATGAGAGAACATTTGGAAGGTCCTTCTAGGTAAGACACGAAACTCAGAAGTTCAAGAAATAGAGATTGATAACTGTGACTAACCAAAGAAAAATTAATTGTCGGCTTGCCAAAAAACAACTATGAACCAAATCAAAAAAGAAACTACAAATTGAGAGAAACATTTGATATTAATTTCACTAAGTCCTAATTTCTAATTTTTTAGCATATGTAGAGTACATACAAGAAAATAACTAAAAATGCAATGAGAAAATACACAAAAAAATTTAAAGAGACAAGACATAAAAATAACTCAAACATATGAAAAATTTCTCAGCCACACTGAAGGGGATCAGAATATGCCACCCCCAAATATGCTGCTTTGACATATTATTTTGAACAGAACACAGTTAAGAAACAGCAGATACAGGAAGAGCTATCTGCCCTTCTGCCATCTGACTAAAACCAAGGCATAAATTTACATTGAGAAAGATGCTCTTCATGAATCAGGAAGAGAAAAGCACCTTTATCACTGGACACAAGCAATCAACATCAGTATGAGTCTGCACAAATAAACCTTACCAAAATAATCCTTATCTTCCATTCGATTTCCCTCATGTATTATCTAGTTATTTTTCCATAAATACCAGCCCTAGAAGTCCAAACCCTCTTTCCTTTGTCTAGGTACTCCTCCACAATTTATTGCCCTTGGTTAAAATGTTATATAGGTTCCCAAGTTTAACTAATTCTTTGTTTTCAATTATTTTCTGTAAAGCTCCTGTGCATATAAAAATGTTAACATCTATAAAAAGTGTGTCTTTCCTCTGTTAATTTGTCCTTTGTCTGTTTAATTCATAGACTATGGCCACTGAACCTAAAAGGAGAAAGAACATTTTTTTCCTCCCCTACACTAGTCACAACAAGGAAAACAAAAATTAAAATTGCAAAACATCATTTTTGCTTATCGTATTGACCAAGATAAGAAAAATCTTGGAAACACACTGAATTAGTAAAAAGGCAGTAAGCCCGTAGGCATATGTATCATTGGTGGCCATAAATAACTCCAATAAAAACAATTTGGGCCTGTTGCAGTGGCTCATGCCTGTAATCCCCGCACTTTGGAAGGTCAAGGCAGGTGGATCACTTGAGGTCAGGAGTTCGAGACTAGCCTGGCCAACATGGTGAAACCCCGTTTCTACTAAAAAAATACAAAAATTAGCCAGGCATGGTGGCGCACACCTATAGTCCCAGCTACTTGGGAGACTGAAGCAGGAAAATCACTTGAACCCGGGAGGCAGAGAGGTTGCAGAGAGCCAACATCCCGCCACTGCACTCCAGCCTGGGTGGCAAAGCAAGACTCCAACTAAAAAAGAAAAAAAAACAAAAAAACCACTATTTGGTCATCCCTCTCAAAATTAAAAATGAACACACCTATTTAACCTGCAATGCTGCTCCTAGAAATTGCTCCTATAAATAAATGTATACATAATTGAAATTAAACATTTATAGGAATATTCACTGAAGTAGTGTTTGTAGTAGGAAAAAGTTCACTAAGGTAACAAACTAAATAAATAATAGAAAATCATCCAATACAATGGAATGGAATGCAGTCATTTTAAAAAGTTAGTAAGCTCTAGCCAGGTGCAGTGGGTCGTACCTGTAATCCCAGCTACTTGGGAGAGACTAAGGCAGAAGGGTCACTTCAGGCCTGGAGTGTGTGACCAGCCTGGACAACATGGTGAGACTCCATTTCACATCATGTCCTAAAAGATTCCACTAGAACTAGTAAGAGTAGTTGCTGCTATCGAGGAAACTGAGTTTCTAGGAGATGTGGGTGCAATGTTGGATGAGCTTTGAATCAAATTCATTCATTCCTTATTCATAAAGAAAAATTTAAAATATATGTGCTAATGTATGTTGTATATCTTTATGTGGTGTTTTGAAATGTAGTGGACCACAGAGCCATTTTTTAGTGAAAAGTCATCTCTTTTCAATGTCATCTTTATCTTTACTAAGAAATGATATCTTTCTTTCTCTTTGCATCCATCATACGGTATGATCTGTGGCCACACTTAGAAGAGTAGGACTTGTCACCTATGCTCATGTCTGCTCCATCCCACAAGATCATACATTTCTTGAGGACATTTCTAGTGCCTTATTCACCTCTGTATCACTAGCATGTATCACAGTGTCAACAAATTAAACATTTGTTGAAGTGACATAATCCTTATCCTTACATTTTGCATTGGAAAGAAGGAATACCCCTGGGAAGGGGCAGAAGGGTGCTGCAGACAGGGACATATGGCATAGCCCAGTTAGCACAGGCTGCCCATCGATCCAGAAGAGATCTGACTGCCCTGTCCCCTTGGTTACCCCGACTGGTCACTCGACTATTCAGCTGCCCTTATTATCGTAATCCCTCAGAAGGCCATCTGCTCTGCTCACAAGAGAGAGTTGGCCCCAGGGAGAAGTACTCAGCTGCCCTGCATCTTCAAATCAGGTCAATTACACCACTGCTTCTTAATTGTTCATGACGGCTCAGCTATTGTGTATGAACCATCAGTAATTTCCAGTTCATTGTGGCTAAAGATTCTGGGCTAATGAAGGTTCCAACCTGTCCCTCAGGGTCCCTGGCACCACTCAGCTTGTACATGTTGCTCAGTATCCTAGAGTCATTTCACACCTGAATTTCAAACCAAAGTGTAGGTTAGAATAAACCCATACCACAAAGGACAGGGCAAAAAGAAGTGTCATTTAAAAACACGAATTCACTTCCTCAAAAGGAGCAGGCATCGCAACATGCCAACAATAGTCTTAATTGGTCCTTTGAGGAGTGGCCTGAAGCCCTGAATACAGGTCGTTAGTTTTTGTTTTGTTTTGTTTTGTTTTGTTTTGTTTTGTTTTGTTTTGTTTTGTTCAATCTGAGAAATAACCAGTCCCATGGATGATTGAGGTGAACAACTTACTAGGCCAAATTTATGGGCTTTTGAAAAATTTCTGAAAAGTGAAATTGTCTTTCTAAGACATCTTATTTGAGAAATTCTGGTGTTCATTTTTCATCTT
This sequence comes from Symphalangus syndactylus, assembly GCF_028878055.3. Taxonomy (NCBI): domain Eukaryota; kingdom Metazoa; phylum Chordata; class Mammalia; order Primates; family Hylobatidae; genus Symphalangus; species Symphalangus syndactylus. The sequence goes on along the minus strand of NC_072425.2, from coordinate 62,992,533 downwards.
GCCCTGGTGTAAATGAATAATCTTCCTGAAAACTCACTACACTGTGAACAGTTGGGTTCATTTTGTCTGATGGTGAACAAAGGAAAAGTTGATGGAAATGTCCCAATTGGCACATTTGAAAAAGGCTGGGTTTGTAACAAAAAACCAACCACTTTCCAGCTTTGACTGAAAGTAAAAAATTTAAGCTTTAAAGCCCCTAAATTTCTCTCTCTCCGTCTGATTTTAGATATGTATATAATTCTGAATGTGTATATATATGTATATAGGTATATATATTCAGAGTTAGTTGCATACTGAAATGTATTCTCAAGGTCAAGGATTTCATTGCCACCATATTTGAAAAAGTAAGTAACACAGAGTGGATCCCTTGTCAATTTACCTTACTCCATTTTGAGACAACTGTAATTGGAGTTCAGATTCATATAGATGCTGCTTGTAGGATGGTATCACACTAAGCCAAAAAGCCAGCCTTTTGCTGAAAACTCAAAATATTGTAACTATTTTAAATCCAACATTCTTTGTTGAATTCAAGGAATTTTCCAACTAAAAGGGAAATTATAAGACCACCAAGCCAAAAACCCTCCCTTTAATACTAAAGAGTCCAAATATGTTAGATGAGTTTCCAAGTCACATAATTAGTGATGATCCCAGCTCTAACATCCAGGTCTTCTACATCCTGGGGAAGCATTATGAGCCTCTTGGAGATTCTGCTTGCCTGACACTCTCAGTCTGTCTGTATACAGACACACACACACACACACACACACACACACACACACAGTTTTCTGGTATTTCCATTACCAAATGAAATTGTGCCAGTAGAATCAAAATAATCAAAATTACTTCATTCTTTTTTTTTTTTTTTTTTGAGACGGAGTCTGGCTCTGTCACCCAGGCTGGAGTGCAGTGGCGCAATCTCGGCTCACTGCAAGCTCCACCTCCCGGGTTCACGCCATTCTCCTGCCTCAGCCTCTCCGAGTAGCTGGGACTACAGGTGCCCGCCACGACGTCCGGCTAATTTTTTGTGTTTTTAGTAGAGATGGGGTTTCACCGTGGTCTCGATCTCCTGACCTCGTGATCCGCCCACCTCGGCCTCCCAAAGTGCTGGGATTACAAGCGTAAGCCACCGCGCCCGGCCTACTTCATTCTTTTCTCCTGAAAGACACATGAAAACTGTAATAGAATATAACTTTGAAAAACATTTTTTCAAAGAAATTGTGAAAACCCACTTTCCAGGTCTTAACATCCTCAGTGCAGTCTCGTGTTAAAATATGCTTTACAGATAATTCAGATGATGAGTACAGAATCATTGTCTTAGAAAATATAAAGATCCCTTATGGCTAAGATCACTTTTGAATTATCTTCTGCAGAAAGGAAGGTGGTATATCTTTATGGATATTCCCAAAAAACAGCCCACAAGCCTTTCCTGGTGACCCATCTCTACAACATTGTGGTGGAGAGAACCCTAAATTAAAAGTCAGAAGACTTTTAGTCAAAGTGATGGCTGGTCCTTACTCAGGCTGTGACCCAAAACAAATAAATTATCCAGCCCTCAATGTAAATGAGGCAGGTTCTTCAAACTTGGCCTGGATGATACCTATGTTTGGTGTGATCTTTATTTCTTGATTTCTCTTTTTTGTTTTTTAGACGGAGTTTTGCTCTTGTTGCCCAGGCTGGAAAGCAATGGCACCATCTCAGCTCACCGCAAACTCCGCTTCCTGGGTTCAAGTGATTCTCCTGCCTCAGCCTCCCGAGTAGCTGAGATTACAGGCATGCACCACCACAGTCAGCTAATTTTGTATTTCTTAGTAGAGACGGGGTTTCTGCATGTTGGTCAGGCTGGTCTCAAACTCCCAACCTTAGGTGATCCACTCGCCTTGGCCTCCCAAAGTGCTGGGATTACAGCCATGAGCCACCCCACCTGGCTGATTATTTTCTTTTTTTAAAATGATGCTTTTATCACTTTTATACAGAGAGTAGACACGCATCAAAAATAAACTGTCTGATACTAAAGAAAGCAGTGGGTCATATGTATTGTTTTATTTTGTTTTTTAAACCATGGCAGCAGTTATCTTCAAGATAAGTATTCTCTCTTTGAAGTGATTATCTTAAGAGACTAAATAGTCTTACACCAGTTAATATGGTGTAAGACTTACTCACCAGATTGGCCAAATAGAACTTATGATTGTTCCCCTAAACGAGAATAGCATTGAAGGATGAAGATGGTTATCATTGGGGATACATCAAATCATTTCCTTAGCCTTCACACATAGTTACAAAAGGACAGACAAAAATGCTTAAGTAATAAGAGAGTAGGGGAGGAAAAAAGTGTTTTTCCTCCAACCATCTTAGGTTCATTGACTAGAGCTCTGCAAATTAGACTGACAAAAGGACTGATTAACAAGAGGAAAAACAAACAGAAGCTTATTAACACATGCATTGTGCATACATGTGGAAGCACTCATAATGAGTAACTCAAAGGGGGTGATTAGAACTTAGGTTTATATAGCATCTTTTAAATTTGATACATTATACATATTTATAAGATACATGTGATATTTTCAAACATACATACAATGATTAATGATCAAATCAGGCTATTTAGTATATCTATCACCTCAAACATTTATTATTTATTTCTGTTGGGAACATTTCAACTCTACTAGTTCTTTGGAAATATATAATAAATTACTGTTAACTATAGTCAACCTACTCTGTTACCGAACATTAGAACTTATTTCTTCTATCCAACTGTATACTCCTACCCATTAACAAACCTCACTTCATACCCACCCACCCCCACCCTTTCCAGCCTCATTCTATTTTCAACCACCATAAGATCAACTGTTTTAGCACCCACATATGAATGGGAACATGTGATATTTGTCTTTCTGGGCCTGGCTTATTTTATTTAACATAATCACCTCCAGCTCCCTCTAGGCTACTGCAAATGACAGGATTTCATTCATTTTAACAGCTGAATAGCATTCCATTATGTATATATATACCACATTTTCTTTATCCATTCATTGATTGACAGACACATAGGTTGATGCCATATCTTGGCTATTGTGAATAGTACTGCAATAAACATGGGAGTGAAAGCATCCCTTTAATATACTGATTTCGTTTACCTTTGAATAAATAGGCAGTAATGGGATTGGTGGATTGTATGGTCATGCTGTTTTTAGTTTTTTTGAGAAACCTCCATACTGTTTTCCATAATGGTTATATTAATTTACATTTCCACCAACAGTATATAAGAGTCCCTTTTCTCTGCATACTTGCCAGCATATGTTATTTTTTTCTTTTTGATAATAGCCATTCTAACTGGTGTAAGATGATATCACATTGTGATTTTGATTTGCATTTTCCTGATGATTAGTGATGTTGAGTGTTTTTCACATATCTGTTGGCCATTTGCATATCTTCTTTTCAGCAATGTCTTTTCAGATCCTTTGCCCACTTTCCAATTGGGGTATTTGTTTTTTGTTATTGAGTTGTTGGGAGTTCCTTGGGTATTCTGGATATTAGCACTTGTTGGATGAATAGTTTGCAAATATTTGTTCCCATTCTACAGGTTGTCTGTTCACTCTGTTGATTGCTTCCTTGCTGTGCAGAAGCTTTTTAGTGTAATATAATTCAATTTGTCTATTTCTTCAAGGAGGACTACAAACCACTGCTCAAGGAAATAAGAGAGGACATAAACAAATGGAAAAACATTCCATGCTCATGGATAAGAAAGAATCAATATCATGAAAATGGCCATACTGCCCAAAGTAACTTATAGATTTAATGCTATCCCCATCAAGATACTATTGACTTTCTTCAAAGAATTAGAAAAAACTACTTTAAATTTCATATGGAACCAAAAAAGAGCCTGTATAGCCAAGACAATCCTAAGCAAAAAGAACAAAGCTGGAGGCATCATGCTACCTGACTTCAAACTACACTACAAGCCTACAGTAACCAAAACCACATGGTACTGGTAGGATGTTGAATTTTATCAAATGCTTTTTTTTCTTTTTGTTCTATTGAGATGTTCACATGATTTTTGTCTTTCATTCTGTTGAGGTGATATATTTATTGATTTGTGTGTGTTCAGTCATCATCCTTGCATCCCTGGGATAATCCCACTTAATCATGTTGAAATGTTGTTGGATTTAGTTTGCTAGTTTTTTTTTTTTTTTTTTGAGACAGAGTCTTGCTCTGTCGCCCAGGCTGGAGTGCAGTGGTGCAATCTCGGCTCACTGCAAGCTCCGCCTCCCAGGTTCACGCCATTCTCCTGCCTCAGCCTCTCCGAGTAGCTGGGACTACAGGCACCCGCCACCATGCCCCACTAATTTTTTTGTATTTTTAGTAGAGACGGGGTTTCACCGTGGTCTCGATCTCCTTGACCTCGTGATCCACGCACCTCGGCCTCCCAAAGTGCTGGGATTACAAGCGTGAGCCACCGCGCCCGGCCTAGTTTGCTAGTATTTTGTAGAGGATTTTTGCTTCTATGTTTATCAGGGATACTGGCAGACAGTTTTTCTTGTTGTTATTTGTTATGTACTTGTCTGGTTTTGGTATTAGGGTAATTCTGGCCTCATATAATGTGTCAGGAAGAGTTCACTCCCTTTCAATGTTTTGGGACAGTATGAGAAGAATCAGTGTTAATTCTTTTTATAAGTTTGGTAGAATTAGCTGACTCTGAGCACAGTGCCTAGGGGTTAACACTGCTCTGCAAGGAGGAGGTTACAAAAAAAAAAAAAGTTTGATAGAATTAAGCAGTAAAGCCACCAGGTCCTGGGCTTTTCTTTGTTGGGAAACATTTTATTAATGCTATTAATGTCAGTATTATTATTTACTATTAATCTGTTCATGTTTTCTTTTTCTTTTTGATTCAATCTTGGTAGGTTATACCTCTCCAGAAATTTATCCATCTCCTCTAGGTTTTCTGATTTGTTAGTGTATAACAAAAAATATTGAAAGTTTAGAACACCGAATGCCTGGCTGTGGCAGATCTGTTCAGCCAAGATCAGGGCTACTTCAGCTGGCTCTGAGGGTTCAAAGGAGTCTGAGAAGCAAAAATCTTAGTGAACCTCTACCTAGATGTCCCCATCACATGTCAGCTACACATTTTCCCCACCAGGTCCCTGACCACAACATAACAGACCTACCTCCCCTTGGTTCAGAAATTATGCTAAGTGAGCTTAGGAGTAACTACGTTGAAATTCATTTCTCAAAATATACACCTTAACTCAAAAATTTCAAAAAATGCCATAAATGGACATAACCAACATTACAAGCAAATTTATCTAAAAGTGCATTTGTTACAGTATTGTCTAAAATTAAAAAAAAATTGAAAACAACCAAAATGTCCAAAACTAGGAAGCTGATTAAGTCAACTATAATATCCATTCAAAAGGATACAGAGCTATCATGAAAAATTATGTTTTACAAGTGAACATAAATAGTGATATAGAACATTGCTCATTATCTATTGTTTAACAGAAATTTCAGGTTACAAACTGGATTATCCCACTTTTATTTTATATATATATATATGCAAACATATTTATAAAAGCCATCAAAATTTACACAAAAAAAGGTTAATAATTGTTAGGTCTAAATAGTGTAATAATGCATAAATTTTTTCTTCTACTATAAATTGTATTATAAGTAAAATAATAAAAATGCCTTTGGCATGGGAGCAGAGCAAGATGATTGAAGAGAATCCTACACTGTTCATGCCCCCCACTGGAACACCAAATTTTACCAACTATCTGCATACAGAAAAGTACCATCACAAAAAAAAAAAAAAAAAAAGTCAGATAAGCAATCACAGCACCTGGTTTTAACTTCATATCACTGTAAGAGGTGTTGAGGAGGGCAGGAGAGAAGTTAAAATCACAGCACCTGGTTTTAACTTCATATCACTATAAGAGGTGTTGAGGAGGGCAGGAGAGACTGTTTTGAATGGCTAACACCATACCTCCCCTATCCCCTGGCAGTGACTATATGGTGCAGAGAGAGAATCTGTGCACTCTGGGGAGGGAGAGTGCAGGGACAGGGAGACTACACTGAATTCAGCGCTGCCCTGTCACAGTGGAGAATAAAGCTGTGTTGGGCTCAGCTAGCACTGGTGCATGGAAAGAGTCTCTTAATAGCAGACTTGATCAAGCAAAAGAAAGAATTAGTGAGCTTGAAACCGGCTATTTGAAAATCCACAATCAGAGGAGTCCAAAGAATAAAGAATAAGAAACAATGAAGCCTGCCTACAAGATATAGAAAATAGCCTCAAAAGGGCAAATCTAAGAGTTATTGGCCTTAAAGAGGAGGCAGAGAAAGAGATAGAAGTAGAAAGTTTATTCAAAGGGATAATAACAGAGAACTTCCCATACCTAGATAAAGATATCAATACTCAAGTACAAGAAGGTTAAAGAGAACCAAGCAGATTTAGCCCAAAGAAGACTACCTCTAGACATTTAATAATCAAACTCCCAAAGGATGAGGATAAAGAAAGGATCCTAAAAGCATCAAGAGGAAAGAAATGACATAAAATGGAGCTCCAATACATCTGGCAGCAGACTTTTTAGTGGAAACCTTATAAGTCAAAAGAGAGTGGCATGTCATACTTAAAGTGCTAAAGGAAAAAAACATTTACCCTAGAATAGCATATCCGGTCAAAGTATTCTTCAAGCATGAAAGAGAAACAAAGATCTTCCAAGACAAACAAAAGCTGAGGGATTTCATCAACACCAAACCTGTCTTACAAGAAATGCTAAAGGATGTTCTTTAATATGGAAAAAAAAAAAAAAAAAAAGGATGTTAATGAGCAAGAAGGAATCATCTTTATGCTTTGACTCTTGTCTGTAAAAATAAAAAAGAAGGAGAAATCATTTGAAGGCACAAAACTCATTGGTAATAGTAAGCACTCAGAAAAACACAGAATAGTATAACACTGTAACGGTGGTGTGTAAACCACTCTTCTCTTAAGTAGAAAGAATAAATGATAAACCAATGAAAAATAATAACTAAAACAACTTTTTCAGACATAGACAGCACAATGAGAAATCCAGAGAAATAACCAAGAGTTAAAAAGCAGGGAGACCAACTTAAAATTTAGAGGTTCTATTAGTTTTCCTTTTGCATGTTGGCTTGTTTTTACATGCAATAAGTGTTCATTGTCATCTAACGGGTTATAAAAAATATTTGCAATATCAAAAATATCAAAAAACATACAATGAATACACAAAAAATAAAAATCAAGAAATTAAAGCATACCACCAGAGAAAATCACCTTCACTAAAAGGAAGACAGGAAGGATGAAAACAGGAAGAGAAGACCACAAATAGCCAGAAAACAAAGAACAAAATAGCAGGAGTGAGTTCCAACTTATCAATAATAATATTGAATGTAAATAGACTTAACTCTCCAATCAAAACACATACAGTAGATGAATGGATTAAAAAAACAAGACCCAATGATAGGCTGTTGCCTATCAGAAGCACATTTCACCTATAAACATACACATAGACAAAAAAAAAAAATGGATGGGAAAAAAATCCCAGGCCAATGGAAACCAAAAAGAACAAGAGTAGCTATATTTATGTCAGATAAAATAGATGTAAAGACAAACACTGTAAGAAGAGACAAAGAAGGTAATTATATAATGATAAAGGGGTCAATCCAGCATCAGAATATAATGATTGTCAATATATATGCACCCAACACTGTGTTCATATATCTCTTTCTTTAGCTCTAATAATATTTGCTTTACATGTGTGGGTGCTTCAGGAGAAACAGATATATGACTGTTCTGACAGAGAATTCAAAATAGCTATTTTAAGGAAACTAAAAGATATTCAAGTTAACACAGAGAAGGAATTCAGAATTCCTTCTCTATGAGACAGATAAACCCCAATACAATAAGAGCTGGAGACCGACACCCCAATTTCAGCACTGGAAAGATCTCCCAGACAGATCATCAACAAAGAAACATAGGACTTAATCTGCACCATAAAATAAATGAACCTAACAGATATTTACAGAACATTTCATCCAATGGCTACAGAATACACATTCTTCTCATCAGCACGTGGATAATTCTCAAGGATAGACCATATGTTATATCACAAAGCAAGTTCTAAAACATTCAAAAAAATAAAATAATATCAAGTGTCTTCTCCGACCACAATAGAACAGAACTAGAAAGCAATAATGAGAGAAATTTTAGAAACGATACAAATACATGAAAAGTAAACGATATGCTCCTGAATGACCAGTGAGTCAGTGAAGAAATTAAGAAAAAAATTGAAAAAATTTCTTGAAACAAATGATCATAAAAATACAAAATACCAAAACCTATGAGATACAATGAAAGCAGTACTAAGAGGGAAATTTATAGATGTAAGTGCCTACATCAATAAAGAAAAAACCTTTAATTCCTTGGTGAGGTATATTCCTAAGTTTTTGTTTGTTTGATTGATTTTTTTTTTTTTTTTTTGGCAGCTATTGTAAAAGGGGCTGAGTTCTAAACTTGATTCTCTGCTTGGTCATTGTTGGTGTATAGATGAGCTACTGATTTTTGCCCATTAATTTTGTATCTGGAAACTTTGCTGAATTCTTTTATCAGTTCTAGGAGCTTTCTGGAGGAGCCCTTAGGGTTTTCAAGGTAAACAATCATATCGTCAGCATACAGTGACAGTTTGACTTCCTCTTTACCGATTTGGATGCCCTTTATTTCTTTCTCTTGTCTGATTGCTCTGGCTAGGATTTCCAGTACTATGTTGAAGAGGAGTGGTGAGAGTGAGCATCCTTGTCTTGTTCTAGTTCTCAGAGGGAATGCTTTCAACTTTTCCCCATTCAGTATTATGTTGGCTGTGGGTTTATCATAGACGGCTTTTATTACATTAAGGTATGTCCCTTGTTTGCCAATTTTGCTGAGAGCTTTAATCATAAAGGGATGCTGGATTTTGTCAAATGCTTTTTCTGCAACTATTGAGATGATCATGTGATTTTTGCTTTTAATTCTGTTTATGTGGTGTATCACATTTATTGACTTGCATATGTTAAACCATCCCTGCATCCCAGGTATGAAACCCACTTGATTATGGTGGATTACCTTTTTGATATGTTGTTGGATTTGGTTAGCTAGTATTTCATTAAGGATTTTATCATCTGTGTTCATCAAGGATCTTGGTCTATGGTTTTCTTTGTTATGGCCTTTCCTGGTTTTGGTATTAAGGTGATGCTGTCTTCATAGAATGAATTAGGGAGGGTTCCTTCTTTTTGTATCTTGTGGAATCATGTCAAAAGGATTGGTACCAATGCTTCTTTGAATGTCTGGTGGAATTCTGCTGTAAATCGTCTGGTCCCAGAAATTTTTTGTTGTTGGTAATCTTTTAATTACCATTTCAATCTTGCTGCTTGTTATTGGTCGGTTCAGGGTATCTAATTCTTCCTGATTTAAGCTAAGAGGGTTGTATTTTTCAGGAATGTATCCATCTCTCCTAGGTTTTCTAGTTTATGTGCATAAAGGTGTTCATAGTAGCCTTGAATAATCTTTTGTATTTCAGTGGTGTCAGTTTTAACACCTCCAGTTTCATTTCTTAGTGACGTTACTTGGATTTTCTCTCTTCTTTTCTTGGTTAACCTTGCTAATGGTGTGTCAATTTTACTTATCTTTTCAAATAACCAGCTTTTTGTTTCATTTATCTGTTAAATTTTCTAGTTTCAATTTCATTTAGTTCTGCTCTGATCTTTGTTGCTTCCCTTCTTTTGCTGGGTTTGGATTTGGTTTATTCTTGCTTCTCTAGTTCCTTGAGGAGTGACCTTAGAATGCCACTTTGTGATTTTTCAGTCTTTTTGATGTAGGTGTTTAGGGATATGAACTTTCCTCTTAGTACCACTTTTGCTGTATTCATGGAAAACTACAAAACACTGCTAGAAGAAATCATAGATGACACAAACAAATAGCAACACATCCCATGCTCATGGATGGGTAGAATCAATATTGTGAAAATGACTATACTGCCAAAGCAATCTACAACTTCAGTGCAATCTCCATCAAAATACCACCATCATTCTTCACAGAATTAGAAAAAACAATTCTAAAATTCATATGGAACCAAAAAAGAGCCCAGATAGCTAAAGCAAGATCATGCAAAAAGAACAAATCTGGAGGCAACACACTACCTGATTTCAAACTATACTATAAGGCCATAGTCACCAAAACAGCATGGTACTGGTATAAAAATAGGCACGTAGGCCAACGGAACAGAATAGACAATGCAGAAGTAAACCCAAATACAGCAAACTGATCATCAACAAAGCAAACAAAAACATAAAGTGGGGAAAGGGCATCCTTTCCAACAAATGGTGCTGGGATAACTGGCTAGCCACATGTAGGAGAATGAAACTGCATCCTCATCTCTCACCTTCTGCTAAAATCAACTCAAGATGGATTAAGGACTTAAACCTAAGACCCCAAACTATAAAAATTCTAGAAGATAACATTGGAAAACCCCTTTTAGACATCGGCTTAGGCAAGGATTTCATGACCAAGAATCCAAAAGCAAATGCAATAAAAACAAAGATAAATAGCTGGGACCTAATTAAACTAAAGAGTTTTGCCCGGAAACGGAACAGTCAACAGAGTAAACAGACAACTCACAAAGTGCGAGAAAATCTTCACAATCTATATGTCTGACAAAGGAATAATATCCAGAATCTACAACAAATTCAAACAAATCAGTAAGAAAAAAACAAACAATCTCCTCAAAAAGAGGGCTAAGGACATGAATAGACAATTCTCAAAAGAAGATATACAAATGGTCAACAAATAGGAAAAAATTCTCAACATCACTAGTGATCGAGGAAATGCAAATCAAAATGACAATGCAATAGCACTTTACAGTAGATGTTGGCATGGATGCTGTGAACAGAGAACAATTCTATACTGCTGGTGGGAATGTAAACTAGTACAGCCACTACAGAAAAAGTGTAGAGATTCCTTAAAGAACTAAAAGTAGAACTACCATTTGATCCAGCAATCCCACTACAGAGGAAAAGAAGTCATTATTTGAAATGACTCCACCCAGAGGAAAAGAAGTCATTATTTGAAAAAGATACTTGCACACACATGTTTATAGCAGCACAAATCACTATTGCAAAATTGTGGAACCAACCCAAATGCCCATCAATCAATGAGTGGTTAAAGAAACTGTGGTATATATATGCATGATGGAATACTTCTCCACCATGAAAAGGAATGAATTAATAGCATTTTAAGTGACCTGGATGAGACTGGAGACTATTATTCTAAGCGAAGTAACTCAGGAATGGAAAACCAAACATTGTATGTTCTCACTATGTGGGAGCTAAGCTATGAGGACCCAAAGGCATAAAAATGATACAATGGACTTTGGGGACTTGTGGGGAAGAGTGGTAGGAGGGCAAGGGATAAAAGACTACAGATATGGCGCAGTGTGTACTGCTTGGGTAATGGGTGCACCAAAATCCCACAAATCACCACTAAAGAACCTACTCATATAAGCAAACACCACCGGTACCCCAATAACATATGGAAAAATAAAGAAAGAAAGAAAACGAAAAAATTCAAATAAAAAACCTAATGATGGATCTTTAAGAACTAGAAAAGCAATAGCAAACCAAACCCAAAATTAGAAGAAAAGCAATAATAAGGATCAGAGCAGAAATAAATGAATTTGAAATGAAAGCAATACAAAAGATTAACAAAATGAAAAGTTGATTTTTTTTTGAAGAGATAAACAAACTTGACAAACATTTAGCCAGGCTAACTAAGAAAAAAGAGGGAAAACCCAAATAAAAAAATCAGAGATGAAAAAGGAAACATTACAACTGATACTACAGAAATTCAAAGGATCATTAGTGGCTACAATGAACAACTATATGCCAGTAAATTGGAAACCCTAGAAGAAATGGATAAATTCCTAGATACACACAACCTGCCAAGATTGAACCATGAAGAAATCCAAAGCCTAAACAGACCAATAACATGCAATGAGATCAAAGTCATAATAAAAAGTCTCCCAGTAAAGAAAAGCCTGTGACCCAATGTCTTCACTGCCGAATTCTACCAAGCATTTAAATAAGAAGTAATACCAATCCTACCCAAACTGTTCCAAAAAATAGGGAAGGAGAGAATACTTCCAAGTTCAGCATATGCTAATCAATGCAATATCCTTTCACCCCAGTTAAAATAGCTTGTATCCAAAAGTCAGGCAATAACAAATGAAATTTTGATATTAACAAGTGAAATTTTAATATTAAAAAAGGTAAGATAGTGAATTACCAAATTTGAAAATCGGGTATGGAATGTTTAGAAGTGCTATTTAGAACAAAGCACCAAACTCCTCTAATAATTAGGCTGTTTGTTCATATAGTGGTAACTCTCAATATTTTTCTCAATATTATATCTATTTGGAAAGGAAAAAAATGTTCCTATCCAGCAATCAAAAAAATTCTGGCTGTGCTTTCATTTAAAAATGACACCTACCTAGCAGATTCTGACATAGCTTCCCCTAACTTAGATGCTAAAATATCTATGTAGAAAAAGGGGACTATTTAAAGCAAAATAAAATATTAAGATAGAAAAATTATTGCCAGAGTTTGTAAGAAAATTTAACAAATATCATTGCCAAAGGAATTTGAGAGAACTCTAAGTAAGCTTGAGCTCAGAAACATAGCCTACCTTGATAAAAATAAATTTAAAAATAGATACTTTTTATATCTCTACATTATCTAACCCCTGATTTAAAGACAAATGGGATAAATAAAAAACTAAGCAGCCATTCATCTACATAGTAGATTTTGCTTTAATGGTTAGTATTTTTATCAGCAAACCAACATGGCATATGGATACATATGTAACAAACCTGCACATTGTGCACATGTACCCTAAAACCTAAAGTATAATAATAAAATAAAATTAAAAATTAAAAAAAAACTTCCCCATCTCTTTTGGGTGATGAGAAAAGTCCTGGAATTAGTGGTAACTGTTGTACAATATTGCGGATGTACTTAATGCCGCTGAATCGTATATACACTGTAAAATGATTAAAATGGCAAGTTTTATGTTATGAGTATTTTGCCACAATCAAAAATAAATAATTTCACCAGAAAATAGAGTAGGAAATAAAACCTCATGGACCCATCACCCATCTTCTACAATTATTAGTCCAGACAGTCTTACTACATCTTTAGCTTTATTCCCTCCATCCCACACTGCATTATTTTGAAATAAATTCTAAACAATGCAACATTTCATCCATAATTATTTCAGTTCATTTCTCTAAAAGATAAGAATTCTTTCATAAAGCATAACTATTACCAGGTATAATTCCTTAATATCACCAAATATTCAGTGTTCAAATTGCTCGTTGTCTCACAGTGTTTGTTGATTTGGTTATGTGTGAAATACGATTCAAACAAGATCACATTGCATTTCGTTGTCATGTGTCTTTTGTTATCTAATCTATGAATTCCCCTCCTTTTTTATTATCTTCACAATTTAACACTGAGCAAATTGGGTTGTTTGTCCTGTAAATTTTCTTGCATTCTGAATTTTGCTGATTAAATCCTCATGATATTTTTAACATGTTCTTATATCCTGTGTCCCCTGAAAACTATGAATAGTAGTTAGATCTAAAGTCCTGAGCAGATTCAAATAGAATATTTTCAGTAAGAATATTTCAAAGTTATGTTGTAAATCCCATCATGAGGTATGTAGTACTTGGTTGTATCTTCTTTCATTGTGTTAAAATTGATTGACCAGCCTGGCTAACATGGTTAGCTGTTTCTACTAGAAATACAAAAACTTAGCTGGGCGTGGTAGCACGCACCTATAATCCCAACTACTTGGGAGGCGGAGGCAGGAGAATCACTTGAATCCAGGAGGCAAAGGTTGCATGTGGTCAAGCCAAGATCGCGCCATTGCACTCCAGCTTGGGCAACAAGAGTGAAACTCTGTCTCAAAAAAAAAAAAAAAAAATTGATCAATGAGTTTAGATGTTCTCAGTCATAGGCATTCCTTAGAAATTTCTTTACCTAATGGTCTTGGCAGCCATTAATAATACCGCTTAGATTCATTACATTTTTAGGGGTTGCAAATGGCATATTTAAATTCTGTCATTCATTCTTCTTTGAAATAATTAATAATCTGTAATGCATCTGTAAAGAAAGACTTTACCTCATCACCTATTTGGTTCCACCTAGGTGAAATAATGAAAAAGGTGGGATACTTGATTTAGAGGGAGCAAGAGAACTATCCCCAACATCTCCAGTCAGACTTGTCTATTAGTACAAATGAGCAGCCCTTACGTACTCCCAGAAATATTTGAAAGGGAATGGGTTTGGTGGGGATGAGTAACTGGAGATCCTGCTCCAACAGAGAACATGCCCCAGTGAAATTTAAGTAGTTACTATTAAAATGACCCAACTGATACCCACAGGCTCCTGAGGCATGAGAAATTAAAGTTACATTAGGTTTTGGCATACTATCAAATTAACAGGGAAGTTTAAATTATATAATTAATTAGACTAATACTATTACAAAAATATTTGAAAAAAGGTTCTATCATCCTTATATGTTATGCCAAAAAGCACCAGATGAATTAAATATAAGAAAAAAAATCAAAGAAGCATAGAAAACTAGTGAATATTTATTTGACTTTGTAATAAAATTTTGAAGCATAACAACAAAGAAAAAACTATTCTAAAAGTGACATTTTTATTTTATAAAAATACGCAAATTTTAATAAGTTGGTCAATCCTAACATAAAAGGTAAAGACAACTTGAAAAAAATTGCATAAAATATTCTTAGTATATAAGAAGCTCTTCCAGGCAAGACCATTAGTAAAATAAAAGAGAATATTAATAAAATGCTCAAAAAAATGATGAAACACATGCAAATTAAAACACAATACAATTCTATGTTTTTCTTTTTCTTTTTTTAAACGGAGTCTCGCTCTGTCGCCCGGGCTGGAGTGCAGTGACGCAATCTCAGCTCACTGCAAGCTCCGCCTCCCGGGTTCACGCCATTCTCCTGCCTCAGCCTCCCGAGTAGCTGGGATTACAGGTGCCCGCCACCACGTTGGGCAAATTTTTTGTATTTTTAGTAGAGACGAGGTTTCACCATGTTAGCCAGGATGGTCTCCATCTCCTGACCTCGTGACCCACCTGCCTCAGCCTCCCAAAGTGCTGGGATTACAGGCTTGAGCCACCGCGCCCAGCCTCTGTTTTTCTTTAAATCTGACACCAAATTTCTCTAATATTAAAGCCTACCATTGGAACTGGCATGGGAAATAGAAAACCCATGCTCAACTGAGGAAATCATACAACAGTATAATTTTTATGAAGAACAACTTGGTATCAGGAATAATGAATCTTAAAAATATTCTCACCCTTTGAGCCAAAATATCCCTTAATATATATTTAGATTTTCTTTGTTCTATAATTAAGCCACTATAATAACAACTAATTCTTTCTAGAATTTTTTTGAAGAGATAAACACAGAGGTACATAAATATTTGTGTGCAGGCCATACACGGTGGCTCATGCCTATAATCCTAACACTTTGGGAGGCCAAGTAGACCACTTGAGCCCAGGAGTTCAAGACTAGCCTGGGCAACATGGTGAAACCCTGTCTCTACCAAAAATACAAAAATTAGGCGTGGTGGTGCATTCCTGTGGTCCCAACTACTTGGGAGGCTGAGGTGTTAGTATCACCTGAACCCAGGGAGGTATGGGCTGCAGTGAGCTGTGGTTGTGCCACTGCACTCCAGCCTGGGCGACAGAGCAAGACTCTGTCTCAAAAAAAAGATTTGTGCAAAAAGTTGCTCCTGATATGGTTAGAAAAGTTGGAAACAATTTCAATAAATAAGGGATAGCTATGAGATGAAAAACCATACAACTAATAAAATTGTTCCAAAAATATTTAAAGACATGAAATTCTTTCATGATACAATACTAAAGAGGAAAAAAAGTTCAAAATTATTTTTATAGTCTAAACTCGATTTCTCCTATAAACATATATATGTACTTAAAGATATATCACTCACAGTTATATATACACTTAAAATATTTAGAAAGTATTTAATATATAGATATACATGTTTACACACATATAAATATATATATCTGTTATGTGTATGTGTGTGTAACATGGGTGCATGTGAAAGTGGGTGACTAGGGTGCTTGCTAACAATGTTGAGTTCAACAGTGTTTTCCTTTTTTATAAATTTGCTTTTAGTTATGTATTTTCTAATGAAATAGTTTATAATCCAAAGTAAATAAAGATTAATATTGCTTTTAAAGAATTTATTTATTTCATTCACTCAACTCCTCCATCTATGTATGCTCATTTCATCATCGTCAATTTTGCAAACATTTTCTATTATGTGCCAGGCACTGTCAGTACTAGGATCCATGGGAAACAGAGCCTGGCAATTATACAATATTGAATAAGATGCTGACCCTCTCTCTAGGGTATCTTATCGGAGTATGACAATGGAAGTCATACTCTAGTGGCAAGGACAGACCTATACAAAAGAAGTGGGGTGTCTTGTACTCGGGGCTCTAATAGAAACATAAAATAAGACCAGGCAGCTATTATATAACCCAAGCTCTTTTTTGCCTCAGTGTAAGGTCTGATTCAAACACACAGCTTAAAAGACAAAGCTGTGTAGCATACGTTTCCTCACAAAAGGAAAGTAAGTGTAGAAAGAATGCAAAAAACTCAACAGTTAGTATTTCACGTGAACAATGTCATTCACTGTACAAACAGAAATATTAAGTCAATTTTTCTTGCTATATGGTCCTGGTTTTCTCTCAAGTCATCTCCACCTTCTTAGTGCAAAGGGTTGTAATAGTTCAAGATTTCCCCATTAAACATGAGACGTAGTCACCAGCTATGCTTGTCTTTCTCAGCCTCTTTGCCCTGTTACACACCAGCTAGCACCAGGTCCCAATCCAAACCAACCTCGGAGGTTTTGCTCCACAAGTTATGTGGGCAGAGTTAATGGAGCT
Source organism: Symphalangus syndactylus (assembly GCF_028878055.3). Taxonomy (NCBI): domain Eukaryota; kingdom Metazoa; phylum Chordata; class Mammalia; order Primates; family Hylobatidae; genus Symphalangus; species Symphalangus syndactylus. The sequence goes on along the minus strand of NC_072425.2, from coordinate 62,975,477 downwards.
ATCACTTACTCTTGTCTGCAAACAGGGAATGATGGATGGCTATCTGCTAAATGTATTAAACTTCACTCCAAAAGAGTTGCTCCTTAGCATGCATAAGAAAAACAAAAGTTAAGTTTCTCCATTTCTTCATCTGCCTCCTGCATTCTAGGAAGATATGCTTTGTCCTCTCTTCCCTTCTCATAATGTTCACCAACATAACTAACATGTTCCTTGGTGTCAACCCACATACACAGTTTATTTAGCACACTGCTTCCATTCATTCATTCCACAAAGGTTTACTGAGAACTCATTACATGGCAAAGCTCTCTGCTAGAAGCTGGAGATACAAAATGAATAAAATATAGTTCTGGTACTTGGGAGACTATGATATATTTGAAGAGATGGACATTAAAACAAATCATTGAAATAAAGTAGTATAGATGTTCCAATAAACAAATTATACTGAGTAATACTTATAAAGCCCTTTTATTGAGAACTTGCTATATAGGTACTATGATAAATACTTATACATATAGGTACTATGGGAAATGTGCATTAAAAGTAGCCAATCTTTACAATATTCCTATGAGATGGTGGGAACATAAACCAACATACTTTCTTCACATTTGGTTAAATGATTCTGGGAAAACATTTTCGTTTTTATATGCTAAAAAATACTAAGACCAAGCAAAAGGAAGTAAGTACTTTTATTCCATAAATACTTGCTCCTGGAAGATATGACTGTGAACCCACTGAAAGAGCTTACTTTTCAAGACTAAACTTGTTCTCCAAGGCTTGCTTTCAGACCTTTGTCCTGCTAGGTTCACCAATCAGAATTTATCATAAATACTGCCCAATCCCAACCAATTCCCTGCCTTGAAAGACCCACCTTGAAAATCACCCACCTCAGGCTCTAAAACACCATAAATATCCTCCCCTTATTTCCCCACTTTGAGACACTCTAAGACTCACTGAAGTTGGCCTTCTCTCTTACTTTCAGTAGGCCTAGTAAACAGCTTTGCTGGACAACAGTGTATTCCTTTGATCTTTTGAGAGATCACTGATCAACAATCCATATTACAGTCACCAATTCACATCTGTATCAAGGTTTATGTGACTGTAGCTTATGCCATGTACTTCTCTCCATTCTGCCACCTATAATGGATTAAAAGAAAAAATAGTATTTTATTAGTAAGGGTGTGAAGGAAAAGCACAGTGGAGGTGCTACTTGAGCTTTAAAAGACAGACAAAGTACCATCTGGTTTTCAAGAAGGAAAAGACTATTCATGTTCAAAGAAACAGATATATGGATTTATAAAGTAGATTAAGAAAACTTAGTATCTCAGAAAATGACTAGAACTAAGAGTACATCATGGAGTGGGGTGCTAGGAGTTTCTGTCTCACATGGAAGAAACAGGAGTTTTAAGATTTGATCATTAATGAGATGTTGTTAGTAAAAGGAAGAGTTTGAGATGACTCCAGGTTACTAGCTTAGCTTAATAGATACAAAGTCACACCCATTTCAAAGATGGAGAATTCAAGGAAAAAATCTCTTTTGGAAAAATATAACACATGTGTTCAGGCCTTCTAATAAATTGCACAAATACATGGGCTGACCAACCCTGCCATTGGCAGTGGACTAGGGTCCATGAGTCAGGCAAAGGAGCTGAGATGAAGAAGACACAAATAAGTTAGAAAAGCCAGCCAGGTGTAGTGGTGCACGCCTAGTGCACACCCATAGTTCCAGCTACTTGGTAGGCAAAAGGATCACATGAGTCCAGGAATTTGAGGCTGTAGTGCACTATGATTGTTCCTGTAAATAGCCACTGCTCCAGCCTTGGCAACATAGCAAGACCCCCATCACTAAAAAAAAAAAGAAGGAAAGAAAAGCCAAGACAAAACGTTATCATAGAAACTAGAGCAGGGAAACATCCAAAAGGAAGGAGTATGTGGTGTTAAATATTGCATATGGCAAGAAAGATGAGGCCTGGAAAAGCTTAATAAAATTGGAAATTCAGGACACAGCAAGCCAAAAGCATGAGATTGAGGTTGAAAAGCAAGGTATTAACTGAAAGAATTAGAAAAGCAAGGTATTAACCGAAAGAATCAGAAAAGCAAGAGCAAACCAACACCAAACCTAGCAGAAGACAAGAAATAATCAAAATCAGAGCTGAACTGAAGAAAACTGAGACATGAAAAACCATTCAAAAGATCAACAAGACCTTGGGAAGATGGTGGATAAGAGGCAGGATTAGGTTGCAGCTCCTGCTTGGAAGGACAGAGCAACGTGTGGAGACTCACATCATGAACTTTTGCTCAAAGAACTACCACAGGAACATACCAGGAAAGCCGAGAAGATCCACAGACCCTTTGAAGGAACTGGATCACCCCTGGAGGCTCCACGAGATGCCAAAAAATGGTGAGTCAGCTTGCTTTCTTAATGGGGAGGCTCATGGTCTGGGGCAAATTCTCAACCCTGGAAATGGACTCGGTGCTACTGGGGGTTTGGCGGAGGCATGGTGGGAGTGAGGCCAGCCTTTAGGATTGTGGGCTATGTGGGAGCAGGGTGAGGCCTGTGACTGCCAGCTTTCCCCCACTTCCCTGGCGACCTGCATGACTCAGCAGAACATAACTCCATTGGACTGAGAATTATACCCCTACCCCCACAGCAGCTGCAGCAAACCCCACCCAAAGAGAGGCTGAGCTCAGACATGCCTAACCCTGCCACCACTTGATGGTCTTTCTCTACCCACCCTGGTAGCCAAAGACAAAGGTCATAATTTATTGGGAGCTCTATGGCCCTGTGCACCACCTAAGAAACCTGAATACTTAACCAGGTGTCTCTAGGGCAGTTTGCATCCTCCCTACAGGACCACAGATAATGTGGTCTTGAAAGTGCCACCTCCTGGCTGGTGGCCAACTAACACAAAACTAGCACACTAAATAAAAACACAACCAAGGACCCTCACAGAATGCACTTCACTCCCCTGCTAACTCCACTGGAGCAGGTGCTGGTATTCACAGTTGCAAGACCTAAAGACAGATCACATCACAGTGCTCTTTGCAGACACTCACAAGTACCAGCCCAGAGCCCAGTATCTCTGCTGGGTGGCTAGACCCAGAAATGCAAAAACAATCAGAACAGTTTGGCTCTCAGGAAGCCTCATTCCTAGAGGAATGGTAAGAAACCACATCAAGAAAACACCCTATGGGACAAAAGAATCTGAACAACAGCCCTTGAATCCCAGATGTTCCCTTGGACAGAGTCTACCCCAATGAGAAGGAACCAGAAAAACAATTCTGGTAATATGACAAAACAAGGCTCTTTAACATCCTCCAAAAATCATATTAGCTCACCAGCAATGAATCTAAACCAAGACCCAAAAGGAGCCCAGGACCAGAGAGATTCTTAGCCAAATTCTACCAGATGTACAAAGAAAATCTGGTACCCCTTCTATGGAAACTACCACAAAAAAATTGAGGAAGAGGGACTCCTCCCCAACTCATTCTATGAGGCCAGCATCATCCATATACCAAAACCTGGCAGAGACACAACACAAAAAGAAAACTTCAGGCTAACATCATTGATGTGCATTAATGCAAAAATTCTCAACAAAATACTTGCAAACCAAATCCAGCAGCACATCAAAAATCTAATGTATGATAATCAAGTAGTTTTCATCCCCAGAATGCAAGGCTGGTTCAACATACGCAAATCAATAAATGTGATTCATCACATAAACAGAACTAAAAGCAAAAACCACATGATTATGTCAATAGATGCAGAAAAGACTTTCAATAAAATTCAACATCGCTTAATGTTAAAAACTCTCAGTAAACTGGGCATTGAAGAAACATATCTCAAAATAATAAAAGCCATCTATGACAAATTCATAGCCAACATCACACTGAATGGGAAAAAGTCAGAAGCATCCCCGTTGTAAACAGGCCCAAGACAAGGATGCCCTTTCTCACCACTCTTATTTAACATAGTATTGGAAGTCCTAGCCAGAGCAATCGGGCAAAAGAGAGAAATAAAGCGCATCCCAATAGGAAGAGAGGAAGTCAAACTATCTCTGTTTGCAGATTACATGATTCTATATCTAGAAAACTCCATAGTCTTGGCCCAAAAGCTCCTTCAGGTGATAAACAACTTCAACAAAATTACAGGATACCAAGTCAATGTACAAAAATCACTAGCATTCCTCTACATCAACAATAGCCACGTTATTGTTATACATTCTGATATAGCTGAGCTAAATCAGAAATGCAATCCCATTCACAATTGCCACAAAAAGAATAAAATACCTGGGAATACAGCTAACCAGGGAGGTGAAAGATCTCTACAATGTGAATTACAAACCAATGCTGAAAGAAATCAGAGATGACACAAGCAAATGGAAAAATATTCTATGCTCATGGATAGGAAGAATCAATATCTTTAAAATGGCCATGCTGCTCAAAGCTATGTATAGATTCAATGCTATTCCTATTAAACTACCAATAACATTCTTCACATAACTAGGAAAAAACTATTTATAAATTCATATGGAACAAAAAAAGAGCCTGAATACCCAAGGCAATCATAAACAAAAGAACGAAGCTGGAGGCATCACACTACCAAACTTCAAACTATAATGCAGGGATACAGTAACCAAAACAGTGTGGTACTGACAAAAAAAAAAAAAAAAAACAGACACATAAACCAGTGGAACAGAAGTAAGAACCTAAAAGTAAGCTGCACACCTACAATCATCTGATCTTTACAAAGTAGACAAAAACAAGCAATAGGGAAAGGTCTCTGTATTCAGTAAATGGTGCTGGGATAACTGGCTAGACATATGCAAAGAATTGAAACTGGTCCCCTTTCTTACACTGGCAAGGTTGCAGAGAAAACTCAACTCAAGACAGATTAAAGACTAAAATGTAAAACCCAAAACTATAAAAACCCTGGAAGACAACCTAGGCAATACCACTCTGGACATAGGAACAAACAAAGATTTTATGACGAAGATACCAAAAGCAATTGCAACTAAAGCAAAAATTGACAGATGAGATCAAATTAAACTTGATAAACACACAATCTATAGAATGGGAGAAAATATTTGCTAACTTTGCATCTGACAAAGGTTTAATATCCAGCATCTATAAGGAACTTGAACAAATTTACAAGAAAAAACAACCCCATTAAAAAGTGGGCAAAGGCCAGGCACAGTGGCTCATGCCTGTAATCACAGCACTTTGGGGGATTGAGGTAGGCAGATCACTTGAGGTCAAGAGTTCTAGACCTCCTGGCCAACATGGTGAAATCTCATTTCTACTAAAATTACAAAAAAAAAAAAAAAAAAATTAGCCGGATATGGTAGCGCACACCTGTGATCCCAGCTACTCAGGAGGCTGAAAGAGGAGAATCGCCTGAACCTAGGAGGCAGAGGTTGCAGTGAGCTGAGATCGTGCCACTGCACTCCAGCCTGGATGACAGAGTGAGATTCCATCTCAAAAAAAAAAAAAAAAAAAAGAACACGGCCAGGCGCGGTGGCTCATGCCTGTAATCCCAGCACTTTGGGAGGCCAAGGCGGGCGGATCACGAGGTCAGGATATCGAGACCATCCTGGCTAACACAGTGAAACCCCGTCTCTACTAAAAATACAAAAAAATTAGCCGGGCGTGGTGGCGGGCGCCTGTAGTCCCAGCTACTCGGAGAGGCTGAGGCAGGAGAATGGCGTGAACCCGGGAGGCGGAGCTTGCAGTGAGCCGAGATCGCGCCATTGCACTCCAGCCTGGGCGACAGAGCCAGACTCCGTCTCAAAAAAAAAAACAGATGCTAGTGAGGTTGCAGAGAAAAGGGAATGCTCATACACTGTCGGTGGGAATGTAAATTAGTTCAACGATTGTGGAAAGCAGTGTGGCGATTTCTCAAAGAGCTAAAAACAGAACTACCATTTGATGCAGCAATCCCATTACTGGGTATATACCCAAAAGAATATAAATCATTCTACCATAAAGACACATGCAGGAAAATAAAGGCATAAGAATGACATAATGGACTTTGGGGACTCAGGGAGACAGGGTGGGAAGGAGTTGAAGGATAAAAGACTACAAATATGGTGTAGTGTATACTACTTGGGTGATGAGTGCACCAAAATCTCACAAATCACCACTGAAGAACTTACTCATGTAACCAAACACCACCTGTTCCCCAATAACATATGGAAATTTTAAAATTAAAAAGAAAGACACATACAGGCAAATGTTCTTTGCAGCATAATTCACAATAGCAAAGACATGGAATCAATGACAGATTGGATAAAGAAAATGTGGTACATATACACCATGGAATACTATGCAACCATAAAAAAGAACAAATTCATGTATTTTATGGGAACATGGATGGAGCTGAAGGCTATTATCCTTAGCAAACTAATGCAGGAAGAGAATCCAAATTCCAAATGTTCTCACATATAAGTGAGAGCTAAATGATGAGAACTCATGGTCACAAAGGGGAAAAACTGACACTGGGGCCTTCTCGAGGATAGAGGGTGAAAGGAGAGAGATCAAATAAAATACCTATTGGGTACTAAGCTTAGTAAACTGGGTGGAGAAATAATCTGCACAACAAATCCCCATGACATGAGTTTTACCTATGAAACAAACCTGCACAGGTACCTGTGAATCTAAAATAAAACTTAAAAAAATGGCTCACACCTGTAATCTCAGCACTTTGGGAGGCCAAGGCAGGCGGATTAAGAGGTCAGGAGTTTGAGACCAGCCTGGCCAATATGGTGAAACCCCATCTCTACTAAAAATACAAAATTAGCCAGGCATGGTGGCGCATGCCGGTAATCTCAGCTACTCGGGAGGCTAAGGTAGGAGAATTGCTTAAACCCGGGAGGATGAGGTTGCAGTGAGCCAGGTTGTGCCACTGTACTCTAGCCTGGGCAACAGAGCGAGACAGAAAGAAAAGGAGAGGAGAGAAGAGGAGAGGGGAGGGGAGGAAAGGAAGGTGTTCTTCTAATCTCTAAGGCTATGGAGATCCTGCAAAAATCTGGGCCTCACTCAAGGAACTATAGTAGAATATATATGCATATGCAGGGTTCTTGGCTAATTCTGATTCTGTCTCACCCATTGCAATCTTCCTACAATAGAAAAGTTGGAAGCCAGGTGTGGTGGCTCATGCCTGTAATCTCAGCACTTTGCAAGGCCTAGGCAGGCAGATTGCTTGAGCCCAGGAGTTCAAGACCAGCCTAGGCAACATGGCAAAATTTAATCTCGACTAAAAATACAAAAACTAGCAAGGCATGGTGGTGCACACCTGTAGTCCCAGCTACTCGGGAGGCTGAGGTGGAAGGATCACTTGAGCCTGGAAGGTGGAAGTTGCAGTGAGCCGAGATCAGCCACTGTTCTCCAGCCTGGGTGACAAAGTGAGACCCTGTCTCAAAATAATAAGAATGAAAAGGAAAAAAATAATTGGAAGAAGCATATTGTCAGCTCTCTTTTCCTTGTTTGGTTGGTAAGACCAGATGATTTATAAGGTTTGGTGTAGCTACTTCTAAAGTCCTAAGAATGTATGGATGTGAGAGTGAATAAATAATACTATAGAGGAAAAATCTCCGGAAGTGCTTCTGAAAGAGATAAAGCTATGGGAACTCCTTTGAGAAAGATATTATTTAGGAAAGGCTCTAATCAGAACATCCTTTTCATTCAAAAGCACATACCTTCTCATTGCTACATTGAAAAAATATATATATCTTTAGCCTGAAATGCAAGCGCCACCCTAATCCGATGGGAGTCTACTTCTACATCCCCACTATGTCCCTTCACCCATCGTGGGATCTAGCCTAGAAGTCAGCAAACAACATCCAGTGGCCAAATGAGCTTCAAAGAGCTTTAGTAAAGTTTTATTGGAACCACAGCCACACCCATTCATTTAGGTATTATCTATGGCTGCTTTCACACTACAACAGAGTTGAGTATCTGCAACAAAGACCATCTGGCCTGCAAAGCCACTATATTTCCTACCTGACCCTTTAAAGAAAAAGTTTGCTGACCCACGTAATCTTGCATGTTCCTCTCCAGACATACCCTTTGTTCCCCATTTCTTTACCTTTGCTTATTCTATTCTCACTTTGTAGAATGCCCTTCAAATGTTACATATCCTTCTGTAACCAGCCTCTGGAAATGCCAGTTCTTCCACAGAGCTCCCTGCTGTCCTGTGCTGGAAGGCATTTCTGCATCTCTGAATTCCCATAATACCAAAAGTGTCTGGCACTTGTTGGGGGATCAATAAGCAATTGTTGAATGAATGATGGAAAGAGTCTATTCAGGGTATTGGTCCTATTCTTTTTAGTTATATACACATCTCCAGTTCTGTCTTGAGGATAGATCACTCTCATATTTCTCAAAGTATTTCATGTGAGACCTTGAAAATTGTAGGCACATAATAAGCGTATTTTTTGAATAAAGAACTTAGAGGTAAGAAAGCAGGTAAAGCATGAATTGGTCAGTTTGTGGAAAAAATATTTTCGGAGTTCCCGCCATTCCAAATTCTGTCCAAATAAATTTTTAAAATATTTGTCCAAAGTAAACACAGATTCTGAAATTTTTTTCAGGACTCCCACATCATTAGTTTATATGAGGAGTTCTGCAAGGAAAACACTGCCTGCTTTTCATTTTGTTCCTCAGTATTTGAAATGGCTAGGCAGGAATCATGTGACAGAGAAATGAGAATTAATATTTGAGAACTTAAAACTCACAAGCAAGCAGAAGAATACTGGGAGATATGAAATACACCACATCCTCACGGGTCATAAACAAAACAAAACAAAACTACCTTTGGTTTGGGTTGAGCAAAGTCTAAAAATAAAAACTCAGACCTAAATTTTTTATTTTTTATTAATTGTAAAATATACATAACATAAAATTTACCACTTGAAGCATTTTTAAGTATACAGTTCTGTGGCCTTAAGTACATTCACCTCGTTGTGGAACTATCACCACAATCTACCAGAACTTCTTCATGTTCCCAAACTGAAAAACTAGTTTAACTGGCCAATTTGGAATCTGGATTTTCTCAGATATTATCATAGGACAGTTGGTGGCCACATCAGCTCATTAACCAAAGTCACTCAATGACTCTTTCCAACTATAATTGGAAAGAGTATAATTTGAAAGAAAAGTCCTTTTCCAAGTATAGAAAAGGATTTAGCTAATTGTGTAGAAATAAAGAAACAAAATTTTAGGAGAAATAAGTATTCAACATGCTAGGACCTGAGGAGATTCAAAAGGTTACAAAGAATTCACTATTTTCTGATGGGTAGGATTAGGGTTGTTTGCTTTTGTGAAATATTGAACAGAATTGTCAAGAAATATATTTTATCTAAGCATCTATCTCCTTTTTATACAAAAGAAAGAAAGAGAGAGGAAGTTCTCTACAAATCATTCAGTGCCTAGCTCTACTCATCCCCTGTTAACAGATACTCCCACGCGTGAAAATATAATCCCAAGAGAGGATTCTGTATCTTCCATTAGAGCATTTCCAGAAACACAATCTTTTCAGCTAACATGGCAATCGCTGCAGGGTGTCCCACAAGGGGGCTACTCTTCACCTTGTAATGTTGAACGGCTGGAGTTTCTGTAGGGAGAAGATTGATTTACAACCCAAGGTGCCTGGTCCCCAAGCGCCAGTCGCTTCACTGTAGCCTTCAAGAATCGTATTTCACAGTCCCAAATAACAGGCTTGGTAAACAATAAAATTGAGCACCAGAATTGTCCAGGGAGCAGAAAGTACTACAACCAGTGAGCCAGGATTCTGGCTCTGAGGCAGGGTGGGTGCCTGGGGGACATGGCATGGACTCTGAGCCAGGCTTCTTGATTGCCAAGTGCTTCTCCTGTAGTCTTTACCTTCATCTGACAACTCCAGTGGTTCACGGCAACGTAAACTCCAGTCCTCAATCCAGAATGACTGTGTCTATTACACTGAAGATCTGGAAGAAGCTCATTGGAGAAACCAAGTTCAACAATTTTCAAGTGCTTGGAGTCTGAGGGCAGGACCTGGGCAATTTGTAGCAGACCAAGGGGAGGGGAGTGGCTTCTCCTGAGCCCTTGCTCACCTTGCTCCCATATAGAGCCTGGTGCGGGGGCTGCATCAGACTGGGGCATGACACTTTTTAAAAAATTCACCCAAACTTCCAGGCTAGTGGAAGCCCAACAGATGAAGTGCCTCAGGGCACTCGGGACAGATAGCCTGAGCTGGTGGTGCCAGTCTGGTCCTAAACCTTGGTTCAATCAAAATAGCTGCACTTTTTATACATATACAAATGCAAATACCTATTTTTTAATATTTGAGGAAGTGTGTTTAAGATTTCCCCCCATTTGAAGGACTCCACTGCTTAAAAAAAAAAAAAAAAATCCCCTCTGATGATAAAACAGAGGCTTCCAAAGCATAAAGATGGGGCAAATTCATACATACAGAGTGGGGGTCAGGGATGAGAATCAATGTGCTCCCAACTCCTGGCCCACTGCTTTCTCTCCACCCCATGGCCTGCTTCCCAGCGTGCCCTTTAACTTCAAAACGCAGGGTGGCTAAAGCGTTTACAATGTCCTGCTCCCAATTCTCATGCAGTGTGAACAGCAGGAGAAAATGAAACCTTTGAAAGAAATGAAAAGAAACTACCTGCCTGTGGACATTCTGGAAATCAACGGCTGACCCAGAAGGACCGCGAACAAGCCTGCCTCCTGATCCCGTGCCTCTGGGTCATTTTCACCTGCCGCGAGTCCTTGGCAGACTTTCATATTTGTAGTTCCTGCTTGTTCATGGTGTATAAGGTGACTAGGGAAATCCTGATGCCAGAATTTCCCAAATTACCCTTCACCCAGGGCCCCGAGGAGCTCTGAGATTTCAGGACCTTACCAGCTGCTGTATCTTTAAACATAGGCTTGTTTTTTCCTTATAATTGAGAGGCGAGGCCCTGGAGACAGGGAATGTTAAACCCCTCAGATGCTCCTGCTAAAGCCCTGAGTAATGGTGGGTGCTCCTGAATAATCAGTATTCAATACCGTGGTCAGTTACTTAGAGCAAGGAGAAAACATTTCACAAGAGCATTGCCCTATTCTTTCAGAAAAGGGAAGTCCCAGGTTCTCTGCATTCTATTATTCTCACAAGTTCAAGCACTTTTTTTGTTCAGACATTCAAGTGAAAACATTGATTCAACCAACCAGTAGGAGGCAAAGTATGTCACCCAATATACTTTTTCTCCCATGCATATAAACAAAAGAAGGATTAAAAACAGCAGCACACAAAGAAACAATGAAGACTTCGTTTGATTCTTTGATTTTTTTTACAGCTGGATAAGCTGAGGGTCTCCCTGAGAGTCTGAGCAGTTCATAGTACAATCCACTTCCTAGTCTTGGGTCTTACCACCAAACCCCATGACCAGAGCTAGGAAACACTATTTCCCAGTTCGCCTGAGACTGTCTTGGTTGACATTAAGTCATTCGAGTGTAGTTAATAATAGTGCCTCTGTCACTCTCAAAAGTGTTCCAGGGAAGATAATTGATGACATGGTCACATCTCCTAAGGATGTGTGTTTACTGGGCTTACAGCTAAGACAGATGAAGCCAGTGGGAAGAAGTGGGAAGTGTGCAGAGCATTGGCCCTTGGACTGAGCACTCACAGAAACCTGACCACAAGCCCAAATCTTGTGCTAATGTGTGCTCCTCAAATTCTCAGAGACATCTGTGATCTAAAATAGGTTGACAGTCACTAGGCCAGTTTACGGCCCTACCCGCTGGGCACCCATCCCAGCAGACAATCAGCTGGGCAGCCTCCAGCTCTCTCTCCTCCTCCTGCCTTCTCACTGCACCAAACTGTTCCCATGAAACCCAAACCTACCCAAATGGGTTTGGCTCTTGTTGCAGTTTCTCAACCAATTCCCTAGGGCCTCTCGCTCTGGCAAGATTCTGTCAGGTTTGTCATGTTTCAGAAGTATAATGATTAAGAATCACAGAGGGCAAGGGAGTGGGAGGAAGAGCAGGTAGGGGGAGGCAGCAGGGAGAGAGATTGGGGAGGGGGAGGCAGCAGGGAGAGAGATTGGGGAGGAGGAGGAGGAGGAGGAAGAGGAGGAAGAAGAAGAGGAATGAGGAGAGAGTATTGTTAACAACAAGACCCCTGGGACAGTCAGCCATGGGAAGATTTCAGTTTAAGCAACAAAGACTATTTTGTTCCCTGAGCTCTCAACTGAGCAGCATTTGGCTCCAACAGAAGAAAGAGGTCCCTGGGGAAAGGCGGGGGCCATGTATCCAACTGCCTCCCTTGTCACCACAGGCTGTCGTCTTGTCAGGAGCACATAAACCAGGCAATGCTGGTTTCAGTCCCCACCAGGGGACAGGCCACTGAGCGAAACTTGGTGTCTAGGGTGGTGCCACAGGGATTTGTCTCTTCCACCTGAATCTCTCTCTGGGAGATCCACCTTCCTGGAGATCCTGCCTTCTTTTCTGGAGACATAAAATGAAGATTCAGATCACCCAGGGGATTAAAAATCTCAAGGCAACCTGCAGGAGGTGAGAAAGGAATAGAAGAGATGGGTATTAACTGCAGGACCCTGGAGCTCCTGGCTCCCTTCCGAGGTGAAGCACACTCACGATCCTCTCCTACCCTGTCTTCCTTCAAAAACGAAAAACAGTGCTCGCTTGGAGGATAAGGATACAATTCACTGTCGGAAGGGTTGCTGTGGAGATTAGGGACAATATCAACAGAGCGCTCTGTGCCGCATCTGACACTCTGTGCTCAATAAATGGTAGCTCTCATTAGTGATATGGCTCTACATTTGAAGAATAAAGAGGTTTGATTTTTTTTTTTTTTTCTGGAAAGAAGTAAATGGCTTCTTAGAAAGAAGCAGCATTACCACTTAATCACAGTAAGACTGTGTTTAAAATTCTGTGCATTTAGTCAGGTGTTTGAAGGAACAGTATGTCCCAGTCTCACTGGGAGTCCTTGCTAGCACATGCCCTGTGGAAAATTAGCATGTCTGAATTTACGAAATAATCTCTATAACGGACCTTGGAAAATGGGTTCATGGTGTTTGCCTTTCACCCGCAAACCGTGGCGGTGATTTAAGGAAAGGCACATGTTAATCAACCCATGTATAGGCCCTAGAGGGGAATAAAAAGAGCAGCATGTCTGGTCAATGTGAAGAGGGAGATTCTCCCTACAGAAACTCAGAGGCCAAAGGAGTGGGAGGAGAAGAGAAACCGGAGGAGCAGTGGACAGGGAGAGGTAGGTGACAATCCGCCTGCCTTAAACGTGAGAAGTCCAGAGCAGGTAAGGTAGGTGACCTCAGTTAGAAATCAGGGGAAGGCACCAGACATTTCCCCTCCCACGTTCCCACTCAGCAGTTTTGAGGCCAAGTGCATCCATACCCCAAAACTGACAGCTGACACTGCGCGCCACCTTTCTGAAACCTCCCTTTGCTTTGGCTAGCAGAATAGATTCTGAGCCATCCTCTCTGGAGCCTCATTCATTATTGCTCTGAACAGGCTGGGACTTGCTTTCAAAAGGCAGCTGGGCCTGGGGACCATGTTTCACTTCTTGACACCATTAATTGGGTTATGAGTCAGAGCTGTAATGAAGACAAGTTTTGGTGTCTCCTCCAACTGTCCTGGGAAATGCACATGCACAGGCCCAAAAGCCACAGAGGGAGAGAGAGCCGGACAGATTTACTTTGTTTATTGGGCCCACATGGTCACCAGATAAATGGTCAGCACCATGGGACTCCTCTGTGCACAGGCCTACAGTTTTTTCTGCTGCTCCCAGAGGCCCTTAGATGTCAGAGTCTCTCACCCAGAGTGGCTCATTAGTAACAGGAAGAAGTGGGAGGAGGCAGGAATGGATTCAAAACAAGCCGCAGAAGGAGGCTTAAAAGAAGGAATAAAGCAGGGGCTGGTCTTGCATGTGAATCAGGCCATTGTACAAATATGAGCAAGACCAGCTCCCTACCTGGAGGCGGCAAGGAGAGTGGCGCACACTTAGCAGCCTGCATCATGCAGCAAACCTCTGAAGGTCCAAGACTTATCAGAAGAAACAGCCCAGACTTATCAATCTCACAGAAGTCCATTATGCATGCAGTCCTGGATCTGGCCAGTTAGGCTGCATAAAACATGCAGGCTGATGAGTCTTATCACCTCAATGAATTCGAAAGTCCAATTACATTTATAGGATTTTTGGCCTCTCTAATGCTTCCAGGCAACTCTATCAGACTTCATTTAGACTCCCTGCCTTTTGGATTAAATGTTTGCAGCCCCAGCTGCAATCTCACTTCAATTTTAAAATCCCCCGGTCTGGTATATTGTTTACAACCAGCAGGAGGCTCATCTGTGGTCCTTTGGAGAGGATGCATTATGACATCATCTGAGGAAGTTACGATGTACACCATCCTTCGGTTCTCCCTTAAGTCCTCCGCTCCAGAACAAGTTCATAAATCCCAACTTCCTCAAAACCAAACTAGACAAAGGCACAAGGTCAGAAAAGACTAACTTTCTGAACCAATGACTGAGGAGCTTCTCCTGAGGGTCAAGAGGAGAGATTGCTGCAGTGCCGTTTGGTTATCTGCTCCTAGTCCTGAGGATGTGAGGAGCCTGGAGGCTGGAGTGGGGCAGGTGGATAAACCAGGCCTGAATGCTGCCCCAGGGAGTTTGGAAATCGCTGAGCAAGGGAGAGAAGGCTTTGTGTCTTTGAAGCAGTACAACCTAGTAGTTCATTATGCATTTTCTGGGGTCAGACTGCCCGGTTTCAATCCAGCTCCACAATTTGTGCCCTTGTGCAAGTTGGCCGGCCACTCCCCATCTCCTTTTCCTCTTTTGAAAACTGGAGAGGTGAAAGCCTGCATCCTCGACTGTGTGTCAGGGTTACAGGAGGTCATACTGTGATCGGCCTAGAAATGATGCCTGGCACAAAGTCAGTGCTCAGTACACGTTAGCTTTTGTCATAAACAGGTCTTCTCCAAGCACCAAATCACAGTGAATTTATCTCCAAGGAAACTGGAAGTTACAAGCTCTTCCTTTCACCAAGATGGAACATTAACACAGACAGCCTAGGAAACATGATAATTTGGATGGTTGCAGCAAAGTTACCTGTTGCCTCTACCTTCTCACTCAAGACACCAGAGAGAGACTCATGTTGGAACTTTCCATAGACAACAATACCACATGGGCCACTCAGAGCAGCCCTTCATTCTGCTGCCAACCTGGGAATCAGATAGGGTGCTTGGGTTGGAACCTGGGCTCTTCACAGTGCTGCCTCTGAGAAGTACGAATTAGGCCATTCCTCGACTCGAGTGAGTGGTGGGCTGAAAAACCTGAATGCATTATCAGGCAACACAAAGCTAAGGATTTACTGTTAACCTCAGATGCTTATTAAACCTCCCATGTTGAGTGCTGCAATCTACCCTAATAACATGGTTATTCATCCTTATTGTATCCTTGTTCACTAACTGGCATCTATTCCACATGAACTTTCCATCCTGGGAATTTCCAGGTCTGCGGCAGAGCCTGAAAGCTAACTCAAGTCAAAAGCTCATGGCAATCAGTGGATTAAGCCCCAAGCCCACCTGACCCCAGGTTGAGTTGTGATGTAGAAACTCTAGTCACCAAATGTCATGCTCAAGTGTTAATGATGTTTTTGTCTAACTTGGTCTGAACTGCAAGTATTTCTAGGCTCACTTACTCTTAAAGACAGCCCCAGCGTTTCAGACTGAAATTAACACTGTTTGACACAGCACACGGTGCCAGAGTGTAACATTTACAAGGGGAAAATAACTTGAAAGTGAAGGAGACCAAAAAGGCATAATTACCCAAGGCAAACTGTTTTGTTCATTCAGTGATTACAGTGGTTTTAAAGCCTTATAATTTATCATAGCTCAGAACAATTTAAATCTCAGTTGTGCTCCTTCAAGAAAAGGAGATGCTTCCCTTCCTTTATTCCTTCTGACAGGCTACTCTTTTAATATCATCTTAGTTCTAAGACAGCATAGACTATACCTTCCCCACATCACACACAGACACAAAAGAAAACTGACAGCAGCTGCCTTTCCCCTTTGCATTGGGCTGCAACGCACAAATAACCAAAGAGTATAACAATTCCAAATGGGTGTAATTTCTTTCAGGTTCAAGTATCAGTTTGCTTGTTTTGCTGCTGCTAATCACCTCTTAAACAAACAATTGCTTTATCTATGTACTGTGCCTCATTTCACTTTCAAATTATGTGTGTGTTTTGCTCCTAACAGCTTATTATGATCTATAATTAACAATTTTGCTGAAAGCAGAGCTGTGTATTGAAGAGAGCCCACATGCTATCTGAGAAGTACTTGAAACAGGAGGCCTTTGTTTTCATCACAAATTTGGCAAACAGAAGACGCCTCCCTTCTCTTCTCTGCATTGTCGCCTTCAGAAGTCCAGAAGTGCAAAGGCAGAAAATTAAAAGGAAGACTTCGAACTTCAGCAAACTTTCAATGGGCTACCTTTGAATCTAAATACACCAGGGCTTCTCAAATTCGGCCACAATTTGGAATCACCTAGGGAGCTTTTACAGGAATGCCCAGACTTAGCCCCAGAGCAATTAAGTTAGGGTCTAGGGATGGACCCAGGCATGAGTTCTTAATAAAGCACCCCAGATAATTACAAAGTGCAGTCAAGATTGAACACTGCTGTGACAAACTAGCTAGGCTGCTTTGCAGGAGCTCAGAGAAAAAGGTAATGACAGGGATGAATTCAGTGGTTAAAAGTTGTACTTGAGTGCACTAAAATTTAGACTATTTTCCAAGTCCATGAATCATCTCCAATCTAGATGATTTGCAGAAGATTCTTTTTCCCCATTTCTCAGCTTATTCAAGCTCACCAAACAAGCAGCAAAGTTGTTTAAAAATTTCACCCTGGGAAGCAGGTTTTTGAGATTATGGAGGGAAAACTCATTTGGGAACATATTTCCTGGATATATTCTGGCGTAGGCAACCTGCATTTCTCTTGTGGTTCAAGCACTTTAGAACTTTCTCTGCCAGGCTTGGCAAAGTTATAGACACAGCTCCTGAAGTCTTGTGTTCAAAGGTCCAGATATGTTTCTCCACTTTTACACAATCCATTAGACTGGAGGGAAACCAATTTCTTTAACATATAACAAAGAAGCTGGGTGCGGGCTTTAGTATGAGTAAGCCATCAGAACTTCAGGGCACAGGTACTTTTTTTTCATTTGTGGTGGAGGCTTGCAGCCCTGGGTGAAATGCTTCTCCTGAACCCAGGTCTGAAGTGTGCCAAACGTGTTACTTGTGCTGGCCTCTACCCTCAGCACGTCCCTCTCTTGAAATCGCTCCGTCCTTTATTTCTGATTCTATTAAATTATTTCTATTATTTTATTTCTTATTTTTTATTCTTATTAGACTTAAGTATCAAACAGCTTCATCTCATCATGATTCTCCATACAAGCACATTCAAAGTTCAAAGCACTATAGTGGATCAGAATATGACACCCCAAAATATGCCTTTTTTTTTTTTTTTTGAGACAGAGTCTCGCTCTGTCTCCCAGGCTGAAGCACAGTGGCACGGTCTCCTCTCACTGCAACCTCCACCTTCCAGTTCAAGTGATTCTCCTGCCTCAGCCTCCTGAGTAGCTGGGATTACAGGTGCACACCACCACACCACAGTAATGTTTGTATATATACATATATATATATATATATATTTTTTTTTTTTTTTTTCAGTAGATATGGGGTTTCTCCATTTTGGCCAGGCTGCTCTCAAACTCCTGACCTCAGGTGATCCACCCGCTTCAGCCTCCTAAAGTGCTGGGATTATAGGTGTGAGCCACCACACCTGGCCAAAATATGCCTCGCTGACAGGACGGTTATTTTGAGCTGAGACATTTGAGATACAGCAGATGCCAGAAAGGCCCTCTGTACTCCTTCCATTTGCCTAAAAGATACAAATTTCCATTTGTAAAGGTGTTTCTGTCTCCTGTACCAGGAGGAGAAGGACAACGCTTAAGACTCTAAATCACTGTAATCTCTTCTCAGACCAGAGATGGCACCAAGAGAAACTTTACTGAAATAGCTCTTATCTTCCATTAGTTTTCTCACATATATTTACCTTCCCACAGTTTACCACTCCTAGAAGCCTAAATTTCTTGTCCTTTGTCTTGTCACTTCTCTACAAATTTATTGTTCTTTGCTAGGATGCTAGATAAGTTCCAAGTTCTAACCGCCCCTTTGAGTTACTCATCACTGAGTTTCTCCCAGGGGTATGTACATTGTATTGTTAACAAACTTGCTATTCTCTTGTTAAACTACCTTTCATCAGTTTAATTTCCCAGCCACAGAACCTAAGAGGGTAGAGAATAAGCTTTCCCGCCTCCCCTACAGGGCTAATAAAGAATTCTAAAGGGATAAATTGCACTTTGCATGTTGGGGCAAATTTTCTCCTCTATCCTTCTACCCAACTCCATCTTTAACACACACACACACACACACACACACACACACACACACACACACACACACTCACACAATTTTGTTATCTAATCCAGTGGCTCCCAAATATGGCTGGTCACTGGACTCAACTAGGGAGCTTTTAAATTATAATTTCCTAGCCTCCATTCCCTGATTCTGACTCAATAGGTCTGTAACGAGGCCCAAAAATCTGTATTTTGAAAACTCCTAAAGTGATGCTGATGATTATCCATATTGGGAATCTATTGATCTAGCCCATAAGTGAGTACCAGATCAGATTAGGGAGAAGGGAAAGAGTCACCCCATACAAGGTATAAGGGAGGGTGGAGCGGGTATTCGGAAGTAGGTAAGGATTTTTGGCACTTCTTCAATCCCAAAACAGCAGGTGTCCAAGTATGTGCTGCAGATGTGTCACTGCTCAGAGAGCGAATGGCCCTGGGGTCTGCAATCTGTCACCATTACTGCCCAAATTGTTCCCGGAGATGTCAAGGGACAGGCCTACCTTCAGCCATAATTAAGATTCTCATTTCCCAGAACCTATTCTCCATGCAATAAATGAGAAAGCCTGTACTCTTTCAGAGGGCTGGTCCCCAACTGACAGCCTCAAATTTAGAGCTGAAGAGGGGAACAAGGGACTGGGAGAACAGAGTGAAGAAGTTTAACGAGAGGGTTGAAGTGCATAAAACACAGAGGAGAGGAGACCTTCAATGTAAAAACCAGTTTAATAGAAAAACATCTTCTAAAATGACAAACCAAGGGCTGGGAAGCATCAAAACTCTTCTCAGTATCTCTCATTGGCTGGTTTGCCTCACAGATCCTCCTTGTGAAAAGAAACACTCTGCAAGGCAAGAAATATTGTGACTTAAATTGCATTCGTGAGAGTCTCTGATTAAAAAAAATCGATTTGTCAGATCAATTTTTCTTAAACAAGTTCATCATACTCTAGAGCAATGAGCCAATCAATAGGGAATGTTTTTCAGCCACTTCCCAGCCTTCCCACTTCAGTAATTGCTAGAATTTCATATTGACAGGCCATAGGATGCTTTGAAGGCTGAATTGATCCATTAGCCTGTGGTGCTACAAGGCTGGGCCACAATAATAACGCTGTGTCCCTCCGGGGACCAGGGCTGAAATCAAACAGGAGGTGAGCCATTACATTCTCCACTTGACCGTGGAGGAGCCAGACTCCAGCCTCTACTGGAAACTTGGGAATGAAGAACAAGGAGAAAAATCAAGGAAGTAGGAAGTGCATGGAACAGGGAAGGAAGACGGGGCAGCAGAGCTTGGGGAGGGAGGAAATCCCAAGGACCTACAGTGTGACTGTAAGTGATCTCCACTGAGGAGGAAATGCTGTGTGGCCTGATGAAACCACATGTGCTGGGCAGCTGCAGTGAACAGAAAAATAAACTTGAAAGGACTCCAAAAGAGAAGCTAAATGATGCTCATCAGTATCATTTTAGCCTTGAACCCTAGCTCATAGTTCTTCTTTAACAGTGATGTGAATAATTACTTGTGCCTGGGGTTAAGGAGAAAGGGAGCCTCCCAGAGTGCGGCCAAGGAGAAGGAAGGAGTACAGGGAAAATGGGGCAAACTCTTATCTTTTGCCAGAAGGTAAAATTATTCATCTTGTAATCATTCTTGGACAGCTGTCCTGTGTATTTATACAACCCACTAACTCAGCAGGTTATCATAATAGGAATTATAATACACAAAGCATCCAAGAGAAATCAAGGTTTGATTCACCAAAGACAGAAATTACCACAGGGGGCCAGATCATATTTCCTTTGCAGGAAAAAGTTTAACTTTAGTAACAGGAAAATAAAATCTGACAGTCAGAATATATTCTGGTAAGAGGCACTGGTTTTGCCCATTATAAAGGTGCTGTTCATCTATTAATCAGTGAATTGTTCATTAACTATCCTGCACAGTTATGTAGGCTTCTCATAAACCTGTTGGAAAGCAACGTCTGTGGAAAGCAAATTTGCACAAGAGATGGAAATTGCCCACCACATGCTAGCATGGTTAACCTTCAATTTTTATGTGGAAATTAGGTATGCCTTATTAAAACTCAAAAGCCAGGGTTTTACTGCCCTCAGATACAAGCATATGTAGATACATACATTTATACCAGTAGCACGAGCACAGCTCTGAGTGGCAGGTCAGCATATATTAGTTGCTGGGTCAGACCTCAGCAGAGGACAAACTGGCGTGTTCCATGCTGTCACACATTGCTTATTGTATGCACTAGACATCCTGAAGGACACTGACATCCTTGGCAACTCACACTTTTTTCAGTTTCCATGAAAACCTTACTTATTGAGCTCATGTGTGTATTTGCTTAGTATATTTCATAATCTGAGTCCAACCTGGTCCTCATACAAATATAATTAATCTGTCTACTTTGAATAGACAGCTGCAGTATCATCTATGTGGCTTTCTACATAAGTTAAATATGGAGGAAAATAAATTATAAAAATGAAGACTATTTCAATGATAGGTTTGTTGACTATGTTACTAGATAAACTCATTGACAGAGTTAGATAATATGCAGTTGGTAATATATTTATTTGAGCAAATCTACAGTGAACTGTGGAAAATTAATACTGCTTCTAGAAACATTTGTGGCCCACAGTGGCAGTGGACAGAGATGTGGTAGCAACACCAACCTGGTTTCTGAGTTACTTTGGCATGGACAGGCTTGTCACCCAAATGCCTGCTATTTAAGGCATGGGGCTAATTCTTACACAGAGCAAAACAGGCCACACCCCAGGTAGCCTTCTGTGCTGCTCATATCAAAAATGCCATTGAAATTAGTGGCAGATAAGGCTGTCTCAGGAGATGAATCTTGCACACACCCTGTCTAGGAACAAGCTTTATCCAGATAACTGGGGAAATTATGTAAAAATTGTGATTCTCTAGATCTGAGGGGGGCTCCTGGAATCTGTACTTTTTAAAGTTCTACAGTTAACTCTAATGGATAAACTTGGTGTATTAGTACATTCTTAGGTTGCTAATAAAGATATATCCAAGACTGGGTAATTTATAAGGGAAAGATTTAATTGACTCACAGTTCAACATGGCTTGGGAGGCCTCAGGAAACTTACAATCGTGGTAGAAGGGTATGCAAACACATCCTTCTTCACATGCCAGGAGCAAGGGGAAGTGTTGAGAAAAAGAGGCAAAGGCCCCTTATAAAACCATCAGATCTTGTGAAAACTCACTCACTATCATGAGAACAGCATGGAGGTAACTACTCCCATGATCCAATTACCTCCCACCAGTCCCTCCCACAACACATGGGGAATATGAGAGCTATTACACAATTCAAGATGAGATTTGGGTACAGACATGGCAAAACCATATCACTTGGGTTGGAACTAGTAACTTACATATGACTCCTTAGGCATTCTAAGTCCTTACTATGCACTGTATGTATGGACTAGCAGCATTGTTAAAAATGGAGAAAGCTCAGGCCCC
This sequence comes from Symphalangus syndactylus, assembly GCF_028878055.3. NCBI lineage: Eukaryota > Metazoa > Chordata > Mammalia > Primates > Hylobatidae > Symphalangus > Symphalangus syndactylus. The sequence continues at coordinate 62,953,533 of NC_072425.2, read as the reverse complement.
ACTCAAACTACTGAATCAGAATCTGCATTTGAACAAGATGTCCAAGTAATGTAAGTAGACACTGAATTTCAAGAACCACTGCTGTAATTTGTTAGCACATATATTAAATCACTTGAAGTTATCTACCTGGTATTCATTGGATTGCTACTGCCTTGATTCACAATGCAAAGAAATGCTTTCACTAAGTTATGCTATCAAATTTTAAGGGTCTCATGAAGAATGTTTTTGTGTTTTAGTAAAGTCATTGTTCAAGGCATCAATATTAGGTTGTCAAATGTGTCTTGCATTAAAGGCCCATGGAGGATATTATTCTTTTAAAACTGGGAAAAAACCCACAAAAAGCAATACGTGTTTTTATGAGAAAATACAAATAAGCAAAATTTAAAAAGCAAATAAAAGTGAATAAAAGTGGCCTAAGACTCCATCATCCAAATAAAGATACTGTTGATATTTTGTTATGGAATATACATACTTAGATATATTCTGTATGTATCATCATAAACATATTCACAGAATGTAAAATAATCATTTTCAACATGGTTTTATATGCCATCATAATACTTTGCTTTATGAACACATACCACATAACTAATAGCATTATGCCACATTACTATACTACTGTTCAATATTTACTTTCTAGTTACATTTTTGCTGGTATAAATAACACTGCAGTAAACATCCTGAACAACAGCATTTGAATTTATATATCCCTGAAAATATTTTTAAAATATGCAATATAGAAAAAATTGACTGGCTGAGGAAATGTTAGGCTAACTATTTTTCAAAGGAGAAACTCAATAGTGAATTGAGTTTTCCTTTTTTGCTTTTTGTTGTCAGGAAGCTTGAAATCAAATGCAATGCTTAATTACACTGATTTTACTAGCCTGGATTTGTTATATACTTGTATCTCCATTGATATCTTTTTTTGGATTTTTAAGTATTCTGTTTTTTTGTTTGTTTGCTTGTTTTTTTATTTTTTTTTGAGATGGAGTCTCACCCAGGCTGGAGTGCAGTGGTTTGATCACAGCTCATGGTAGCCTTGACCTCCAAGGCTTAAGAGACGTTCTTACCTCAGTCTTCCCGGTAGCGAGGACTACAGATGTGTACCACAATGCCTGGCTAATTTTTTAATTTTTTGTAGAGATGGGGTCTCCCTATATTGCCCAAGCTTGGCTCAAACTCCTGGGCTCAAGTGATCCTCCTGCCTTGAAAATATTTATCTTTAATAAGACACATCAAACATTTTAGGGCAGTAGGGTACTTATCAATTTAAATGACTATACTTAGTGCTTTCAAAAGAAAAGATTCCAAAGTTGGAAGAGTTCCTTCTAACTCCTGGCCTCAAGTGATCCGCCTGCCTCGGCCTCCCAAAGTGCTGGTAGTACAAGCTTTAGCCATTGCACCCAGCCAAACATACTGTTATTTCAACACCAAAAGAAATATTCCTCACTATTCTGTTCTCAGAGATTTATTTCTTTAGACCTTAAAGCATTCCTCTATAAAACACTTAAATCCATGTTAAATGAAGGACATATTAAATTCAGATCATAAAATTACCACAAAGGGGAAAGAGGTAACTATACAAAGATGATGAAAAGGAGCTAAGAGAAGGGAAAAAATGACCACAGGGAGCCTTTGCCCAGATTAGAGCATCTACTTTGGCAGATTCTCATGGAGTGGGTTATACTACAATGACTTCTAAGTGAAATCAAGCAATAATTCATTATAAATATAGATTACCACACAAGGAGTGGGTTTCCACTGCAACGAGAAGTTAAATTCACTCAGATTTAAATTCAAATGAGTGATGATATTAAGGGAGAAAAGGGAAAAAAGTGAGAATTACTTTATCTATGCCCAGGATCCAAGATATGTATATGAGATACTGTCAGACAGAAATTTGTCTGCTTAGGCTCAGAATGATAAAGACGGAGGAAACAATAAAAAGTAGATAACCAAGCAGTTACCATAGCAACTCCCTGCAGTTCTTAGCAGGCTTGACCTGAAGCCTTGTCTCGCCAGTAACTGACTTACGCCCAGAGGATAGAAATTGAAGCCTGTCAGGCGCAGTGGCTCACCCCTGTAATCCCAGCACTTTGGGAGGCTGAGGCAGGTGGAGCACGAGGTCAGGAGTTCGAGACCAGCCTGACCAACATGGTGAAACCCCGTCTCTACTAAAAATACAAACATTAGCTGGGCGTGGTGGCACTCACCTGTAATCCCAGCCACTCACGAGGCTGAGTCAGGAGAATCGCTTGAACCAGGGAGGTAGAGTTACAGTGAGCTGAGATCATACCACTGCACTCCAGCCTGGGCAACAGAGCGAGACCCCATCTCAAAAAAATATATATATAGAAATTGAAGCCTGTTACCGCCTTTTTTTTTTTTTTTTTTTTTGAGACCGAGTCTCGCTGTCGCCCAGGCTGGAGTGCAGTGGCGCGATCTCGGCTCACTGCAGGCTCCGCCCCCCGGGGTTCACGCCATTCTCCTGCCTCAGCCTCCCGAGTAGCTGGGACTACAGGCGCCCGCCATCTCGCCCGGCTAATTTTTTTGTATTTTTAGTAGAGACGGGGTTTCACTGTGTTAGCCAGGATGGTCTCGATCTCCTGACCTCGTGATCCACCCGCCTCGGCCTCCCAAAGTGCTGGGATTACAGGCGTGAGCCACCGCGCCCGGCCTGTTACCGCCTTTTGTAGCATTCACTGCCTTCTCCAGGTCTTCTTGCTTACAATGAGTTAATGCTAGGAAAACTTTTAATTCCTCAAGAATAGCAAAAGTAGATAACCTGAAGCCACAAAATAAACTTGAGACACACTATTTGATCTAAACATTGAGAATACTGCCCTTCCAAGCCTAAGACCTCAGGTTACTTCACAACTGGGCTGGAAGCAAGCCCATAAACAGCAAGTCCCTTGTGTATAGATAGTTCTGTTCCTACTACAGAAGAAGGAGAATGTGAACTAGATCTAGATCTTCTAGTTCTTGTTTTTTAATGTATATATGTGAGTTATTTTTATGCCCTTCTATATGTGTACTACTATTTAGTCTAGACCTGGATGTTTTCATCAATAAAGTGAGACTAAGTGTTTAACTGTCCCCTGCATAAGACCACGGAGAACAAAAATTTAATTAATTGTAAGTGAAAATGCTTTGAATATAATAAACAGTTATTCAGAAAAAAGTAAGTTTACTAGGACTGTTAGTGGTAATATTACAATAACATTTATAAGGGACTACGGTGAACATTGTATTTGTGAGCTCAGCAAATTGTTCTACCCTTTCTTGTGCTAATGTAACCAGTTTGTCTTCACCTCAAAACATCACCCACAGATATAGGCACATGACCCACACCTAGCCAAATAATACCTCTTTCCCTAGTCTAGGTTAACGGAGGATCTGATGGATGACCCAACAGGGCTAGGCACGGTCCCTCCATTGGATTGCCATATGCATGATGAGACTGCATTTGCTAAATCCTGGCATTTGGAGAAATTCAGTCTGCAGACAAAGCCAAGCAAAGATAAAAATGTGAGATGGTTAGCCAGCTGGATGGATGGATGGATGGATGGATGGATGGATGGATGAATGAATGAATGAATGAAGAAAGTGGCAAGAGACGAAAAGGCACCTGATGTCAAGTGCTTGGTTTCAGTTCTTGAGGCCCTGGAAACTATACTATAATTTCAGTCCTATGAGCTGCACTTATTTTCTTCCAAGGTATGTGAGTCAACAAATTCCCCTTTTAGCTTAAACTGTTTAAATTGAGTTTTGGTCACTGGCAGGCCAAAGAGTTCTAAACAATGCATTCTATGTAAATACAATGCTGCTTTTGGCACCAAGATAATGCCTTTCACACTGAAAATAGGTACCTTTCTGAGGACCAATTTCAAGGCTTCTAGACTTCTAAAACTCAACTCACTTGCTAATCCCACTCTCCATGCTCGGCCTAGTCTTCTCTTTGCTCCAACTTTATCAAACATTTCCCTAGTCAACAGCTAAATAGTATGGCACCAAACCTTGCAACAAAGTTTTTTCTTTGTCTCTTTATGACTTCCCCATATGAATATTTCTACCATTTCCAGAGATATCCACAAGTATATCTGTAAACACTCCTTGAAAACTCGTTGAGCATCTTATCCTATAAAGTTCCTTGAGGCCTTCTGAGTTAAGAGAAGTACTAATAAAAGTCATGGCTTTCCTATGTCATTGGCTCCAATTTGACTCAAGCCAGATGCTACCTAAAACTGAAGCTATGATGACTTTTGGATGACTTTCGGTTGTGAATATGAAATAAGTCACGGTTTAGGGACTATGCCTAGCAGGTACATACTCATGCAACGGAAGTCAGTATTAAGCCTCTCAGCCGACAGGAAATGGGCTGAGTTCAGAAATAATTTTCTTATTATTTCCTTATGTTTTCTATAAAGAAGACATGTCTAATGGAAGAAGGGATGGACAGAGAGAGGAAGGAATGCAGGGAGGGAGGCAGGGAGGGAAAGAAAGAGAGGGAAGGAGGGAGAGAGCAAGGAAGGAAGGAAGGAAGGAAGGTTGGTTCTTTATTTTGGATCCTGAATAAAAGAAAACATCCTTATAGATATGGAACATTTTCAAGGATAATAAAAAGTCCACGTTTTAAGATGGATGCTAGAAAAGGTTAAATTCACCAAAAATAGAAAAGCAAACATACTATATAGAATGATGTCGTATAACACATCTACCTTCTATATTGAAACAAGTATTTTGTCTTAAGTAATTAGTCAAGAACATGCCACAGAGAAATTCATATAGAGCTGTCGCCTTTTATAACCTATGTTCTAGAAGACAATAGCTTTCCCAAGTCTAATATGACAACACATGTCTGTTTTATACAACATCCATTTTCCAGACATGCTCCTTGGACCTAATGAAAAACAGTGTCCGCCACATGTCTGGGTTCACCACAGCAGGCTGCATCGTTGAGAAGGCTTCTTCCATTACAAGCCTGTCTTTAAAATATGGTTTCTAAGTCCTCTGGGCTAATTAAGCACAGCTGGGTCTACATCAGCCCCAGTCAAGTGTGACGATTAGGCTGGCAAGAAAAAATCAATTATCATTAATCACTAAGTTCATCTAGTGACTTCTAGAGGTGCTAAATGGGTTGAGCAGGGCGATGGTGATTCTTCTCATGGAGCGACCAAATGTTTGAAGTGAGAGAGAGCGTGCGTTCCTCCTGGAATGAATCACCTGGGTGGGAACATCAGAGGCCCATGTGTTTACAGAATAAGAAACACTGATTGTAATGAGAATAAAGTGCATATAATTTTTCACGCACTGCACTATCATCTCCAATTCCGGCTCACTTTGGGGAACAAGAAGAGATGCATATAACCATTGCTACCACTTGCTATCACCTGAATGGTGTCTCTGTTGAAGTTTGTTTAAAATCTCTCTTTTAGAGTGAATATATATTCGCTTGTAAAGTGTTTTCACTGAGCAGATTTTTTTTCCTTTTATTGGACTATTCCCTACAGCCTTATGATGTATTGAGAGTTTGTGCCTTTTCTGAGCACAGTATGTACCGAAGTACTTGCGTACGCCAATTTTGTTTAATTTATCAAGACCTCCTCTCCTTTTTAAGAAAATGGTACAAAGGTTTGAGATCTCCATGTGAAGGACAATTAACATGGACATTATTATTTCTTTGTATAATGTTGTTTCATTTTGTACTTGTTTTCCCCATTTTTAATTTTCCTTTGCTTGGAAATATTTTATTGTGCTCACAATAAGAATGGCTTATCAAATAAAGTGGCCCAGTCTCTCATTTCATCAGTGGACATTAGTTTAGAATCTGTTTTTCTGGGGCCCTATGCTAGAGAATGCTAGCCAAGATGTGCCTGTTTCCCAAAAGTGAAGCAATCCTTAGTGTTCTTTCTTGTGCAAAATGAGTATGGAGATTAATTTAGGCAACCACAAGCCACACATTGCCTTTCTCACACTCCAGCTGAAGACAAGTGACAGTGTAGGGAATTCATTTGCAGGCCAGTTTGAAATGCAAAAGGTACAGTAACAGGACAAGAGCCTTAAGCAGGTGAAGCAATTTTCACTTTTCCCTCCTGAAACTTCAACTTAAACATTATGTTCACTGTAACCTCACCGTGTGAATTGCCTGTCTTTGGCCTTGGGATGCTCTTTAAGGATTCTTTGCTGGAGAACCAGCCTGGGGAAAGGTAGACTATAAACTTCACCCCCATCACCAACCTTCTGCACCTACTTATTTTCAACCACAGTGCGTGATCACTCTCCTCAATAAACTTTGGAACCACTTGAAAGGAAAAACAAACAAACAAAAAAACCCTACCATCTAAGGTCAAATTTCCTTCTCTTCTTTCAAAGTCAGGACATATGGAGAAAATGAAAGACATGTCCCATTACAGCTCCATTCCCCTTTATCCTCCTAGAAACAGCAAGTTTACAGACCAGAAGCACAATGGGGAAGAGGGTTTAAAGGAACAGGCTGAGACAGGAAGAGAAGCAGTCATGCCAAGAAGAGATGGAGAAAAGGGGGAGAGATGGAAGGCACAGGGGAAGCTAGAGGGCAGACATACAAGGAAAGTCCTGGACAGAACTGTAAAGGAAGCCGAGATGGTCTGTGGTTCTCCATTCTTCTGTACATTCTTCCTGTCACTCTTAGCAAGGCTCAGCGCCCAGTAATCTCCTCTTACCCACCCATTCCCTTTGTCTGGAACAATGCCCTTTGCTCTCAATGATCCCATCCACATCAGAACGTTATACACTTCCTCATCCACTCACTAGACTGGATTTTTATGCTCTGTCTGGCCCCTCTGTGTCCCATAGCCTCCAGCGTGGCAAGGACCCAGCATGTACTTAATAGATAGTTGCAGAATGAAAACATAACTAGACAATGAGGACTGGTGGATGACTATGTAACTTTGGAATTTGAGGATTTCTTTTACCTCATGACCCAAATGACTAATTTTCATGGAAGAAATCACAGGCATTTGGCAGGCCCCAGAGTAGACATCAGGGTTGCTCAGGCTGTGGGAGGATCTTCAGTTTACACCAAGGCAATGACCTACTCACCAGCCCTAGAGGGAAGAGAGGAGGGCAACAAAAGCTTGACTTGCATAATAATAGGTGGTTAATTCTAGCCCAGGGCTCACAAACACACACACACATGCATATGCACGCCTGCTTATAGACACACACTCCCTCCAATTCTCCCCTATCACATTGGACTGATGTCAGAAATTGTAAAGCCATGTTACTGAAGATTTTGAATACCCTGGTATGGCTATCACCTTAAGCCCTCAATCATTTATACCGTAGTGTGAATGTATGGTTCTGGACCTGTTCTCATAAAGAGTAGAGAGAGAGAACGGCCAGTACAATCAACCTAATTGGGAGACCTAGAGTAAGAGTTTAGGACTCAGATAAGAAAAGAAAAGTGCTCAGATGCCCTTCAGGCAAGTGGACCAGATATGTTCTTCTAGATAGAAACTTTTGGCTGGTTAAAACAGACACTCACCCCAAATCTGTGAGGTGACATGCACTCAATCACTTAGAATGGCTGTCTTCAACCTTGTGAACAAGATGCTGTTGTGTTTCTGGCAATATAGGTAACCCACATAAGAGGGCAGCTGTGTCAAAGAGCCGCCTCACCATCTGAACCCATGTTCTCTATCAGCAGATTTTGCCAAAAGCTCATGTCCTGTAGTCTAGGCCTGGCACAGTTTAAGCAGACCCTGAGTGGAAGGAAGTGTAGGCAGGAAGTGAGCAAAAGTGGGAGAGAGTGATTGTGCTTGTCAGCCAGACTGATTTTCCTGAACGATACATCACTGAGATCCAAGCATTCAACAGAGGGAAAACACAGATAGAAAAAGAGCCAGACACACACACACACACACACACACACGAGCAGCAGCAGCAGCAGCAGCAGCACAAACCCAGAGAATAGGAACACCTCAGAAATCAAAAGAACTGTTCAGTGAGGACAGATAGCCAGTAAAAAAAAATCCCCTGCAGCCTGAGACAGGAACACGAAGCCTTCTGGAGATGTGCCACAAATGACAAGATTCTGACCCCTCCTCGCTTGTGGAAGAGTCTATTGACCAGCAATTGGAGAGAGAGGCCAGCACGGCTGGGACATCCAGTCCAGGTGCTTTTTCAGAAAAATCCACTGCCTCGGTGCCTTCTTTGTCATGAGTGCTGCAGGGAGCTGGCCCCTGAGCTAGATGCACAGACAGATAGACAAGTCTGGCAGAATTTTAGAACAGAGCCCTTCATATCACACTTGTCAATAAGGGGTTCATATTAAGATACCAAAGCTAGTAGGAGACACAACCTCCCATAAGCAGAACTTACAATGGCAATACAGGAGAACCTGTTCCACCAGTCTTGAAGCCAGCCACCCACTTAGAAAAGATAAAGAGGAAGAGATAGTAGGCAGAGAGGATCAGTGAAGGATATTTTTGGAAGAAAGTTACATCCAACAGTGAATGCTCATCATAAAGGGAATCCCATTACACAACTCGGAGGCACCTTTCCAGTTGTATTCTATGCATTCTATGTGTTCTGGAGCTCCAAAGGCTGTTAGATAACGTAGAATGAAACATGAATGCTGCCCCTAGAAACATACAAAGCCACAGCCTGGTCCCGCCACACCACTGTCCTTTAGGGAAAGGGGCAGGGAATGCTGCCTTCTCTCCATACATCCCGTAAGGGAATCTGCACCTGTTCACCCAGAGAGCTTTGAAATGATTTGCTACTGGGAGATGAAAAGACCTGCTGTCTGACTCATACCTGAGAAAGTCTACGCAGAATATGGGCAGGTTTCTGACTCCAGCACACAAAATTAAAAGGTGAGGGATGAGTTGACTATTTGGTTGGCAAAGCCAGAATTACATTGCAGCATGGAATCTACCTGCAGCCCCAGCACCAACTGCAGCAAGGAAGGAGAGCAGGGAGGTAGTATATCTTGTGGGCCAAAAGTACTCTGCAGGAATACAACCCCACACAAGACCTTTTTTCAGGTTATTCAGTGATCACTCAATAAAGTAGCATCAGCCCAGGCTAAGGGAGCTGTAGAAGAAAAGGGCAGCAAAGAACCTCTAAAATTCCTACAACATTGCCCACTGAAGAGCCAGCCTGAACCCTCTGCAAACCAGCCAAGTAAGAACTGCCTGTCCCTTACATTTTCTTCCCCCTACTCTAATCAGCCCCCTTCCCCAGTCAGACAGCAGCTAGCTAGTGGAAGAGAAGGTAAATGTGGAGAAAACAGCATGAAAAGCCATTAGGCTCCCATGCACCACTGAAGGCCTGGCTGGAAAAAGAGGAGATGGAAACCTGTATTGGTTTGGTACTGCTGCATAACAAATTACCACAATCTTAGCAGCTTCAGACAACATCCACTTAATATCTCATAGTTCTGCAGGTCAGAAGTCCTGCATGGCTCTACTGGTTCTCTGCTGAGAGTCTCACAAGGCTAAAATCAAGGTGTTGGCCAGCAAAGCTTTTATCTTGAGGATCTGGAAAGGAATTCACATCCAAGCTCATTCGGTTGTCGGCAGAATTCAATTCCCTGTGGCTCTAGGTCTGAGCTCTCCATTTGCTGGCTGTTGGCCAGTCGCTACTTTCAGTTCCTTATGGCTCTCAGGTCCTTGCACATGGCCCCATCCATCTTCAAAGCCAACAATAGCACATCAAATCCTTCCCAGGCTTACAATCTCTCCGACTTCTTCTGCTACCAACCAGAGAAAACTCTCTGCTTTTAAAGGGCTCATGTGATTGGATTGGCCCATCTGAATAATCTCCCTTTTGCCATTTAAAGTAACCTAATCACAAGAGGGATAGTTTATCGTATTCACAGATTTCACCCTCAGTCAAAGGAAAGGCAATTACACAAAACTGAAGTTCACTGGTGGTCATTCTTAGAATTCTATCATTTCACAAACACTGAATCAGGTTGGAAGTTTTGATTATTCCTTAGGTTTGAACATTCAAATTACTAAATCAAGGATCTTTTTGCAAAACAAAGGAATTGTGGAACTGTGTATTAGTGGAGAATGAACAGAAAAGCCTGTGGTTTCTGTAGTTTTCACGGGGTGAAGAGAAGAGATAGAATAGGAGATGATCACCAATGAATAAGCTTCAACAACAGTGGGAGACACAAAGAACCGAAAACAGAACTATCATTCGACTCAGCAATCCCATTACTGGGTATATACCCAAAGGAAAATAAATAGTTCTACCAAAAAGACACATGCACTTGTATGTTCATTGAAACACTATTCATAATAGCAAAGACATGGAATCAACACCATGGAATACAACACAGCCATAAAAAAACAAGGACGGGGGCAAGGGGTAAAAAACTACCTGTTGGGTACTATGCTTAGTACCTGGGTGACAGGATCAACAATACCCAAACCTCAGCATGACTCAATATACCCCTGTAACAAACCTGCACAGGTACCCTCTGAATCTAAAATAAAAGTTGAAATTTTAAAAAAAGAAAGGATGTGGAAAGCCAAAATAAAGCTGATATTTTATTTGCATCATGGGCCATGCTTGTAAAACATACAGTTTACCCAAGGAGCATAATCCTAGAGAAAGGCATGAATCAAACCAAAATAATGTATGCTAATGATGGTAATAGCAGAGTGGTTATTAGAAGCAGAAATAAAGTGCTACAAAGACAAGATCCCAATGACTAGGATAAGAATGTCCACGAATCTCCGTGCACTGCAGGGAATCCCATGGTTACACAGAAAACATGAGAAGGGAGCCCAGAAAGCCATGCCACGAGATTAAATCCGGGTCCTAGCTCTGCCCCTAATGTCTAGTACAAACTTGAGGAAGACCCTAGCCTCCCTAAAGGTCAGTGTCCTACCGGGAAAATGTAACAAGAATACATGGGATGGGGGCATACACTCCAAAGCAGTTTACAAACTGGAGGCCCAGATGCTCTATCAGACCCACAGATATGTTGTGTTTGGCCCATGCAGTGCTTTAAACTATATAATATCACTTAACACCAGCATTGAAAAAAGCAGCAGATTTCTCATTTAAAAAGAAAAATCTAGATTCCCAGCTTTTTTTTTTTTTGAAAAACCAAACATTTGGAAACACCGGGCCCACACTCTGCATGACAACATTCTGTAACTTGGCATCGGCTGGCCTCCTCCAGCATGGGTTTGGGTGCTCCAGTTCTCCACCATCCCCACCAGGCAGGCTGCAGTCATTTGGGAAATCTCATTGAGTCCTGTTGGCACCCTCCTGTTTGACCTTGCTCTAAAGCATTACACAAGTGTTGGCTGTTACTACCTGTAAATGAGGTCACTGGAATGGATGATTTGCTTCCGCTCTGAGAGGCTATAATTCCAGTCTATGAGATGGGTTCTTTGGTCACTTTTCCCAAAAAGGTATAAAATGATCACCCAAAAACCCAGGGTGGTCCATGTCCCTTGAGTGTGGTATAAAGGCCATAAAATGCTCTGAAAATCAGGCATTTGTACTGCGATTTGCAGAAAGACTTCAATAAACTACAAATGCAGTTTTCCACTAGGCAACATTTAGACACTGACTTTAAAAGCAAATAGAAAGTGGAGATGAGGAAAGAACAAAGTTACCACCGACATTAAGAGACAGAGGCAGGGCTCCAAGAAAGGAGGGGATTGGAGGGAAAATAAACATTCACCATAAGAGCATGAATCCCAACTGGCTGGTCCAGAGAAAGGAGCCAAGAGGTTATAGTACTTTTTGGGTTGTTTTATTTCCCCCCCCCAAGATATAAATCAATTTATTTAGATAGGGACGGTCGAGAGAACACATTTTATTGCTGTGGATAATTTCCCCAGGGAGAGGATCATTTTTGTTTCACTCCTAACTTTTTTTATCTTTTGGTTTTGTGAAACCCCAGAAGTTTAGGAAAAGTTGTCCAGATGAGGACACAGAAATTAGCAAACTATTCCCATCTTTAATTCACATAAAAGTGGAAACACATACCCCTGCTCATGCACACACAGCACTAGAAACCAGGAAAACTAATTGAGTGCCAAGCACTCTTGTACCCTAAGGATATATATATATATTTTGGTAGCCTGAGGCTGCCAGAAACTTTGCCTGCTGAATGAATTATAGAACAGGAAGCAGATGGGCTGTGTATATGAAACAACCACTATCTGGCATGATGTGCTGTGCAATTTGGCTGCAAAGATTAAATTGAGCTATTGAATGTTTAATACACTATGCATAACAAATACAGCCAGAGCCACAAAACAGCATAAATTACAGAATTGGTATTCACACGGCCTTTCCCAGGAATCAATACACTGCCACCGCTCATAAGAGTCTGTTGTTTAATACACATAAAGAAGAGAAGAATTCTCCTATTAAAATGAGTTATCTGGGCTATTTACCAAAGGCAGTGATTTAGCAGTGGTAAAGTCTATGTAGTGCTGTTGAATGCAGATGATAATACTTCTTGTCCTTGTCTGCCTGTTTCATTGCGCCTATCAGTTGCTGGGGCTGTGAGTCCCTTGGGTACATTAGCAGTCAGCCCAGGAAGTGTGTTTAAGTAATGGACATAATGTTCACATTTGCTAGACCAGCCTTCTCCCTAATCATGAATTATTCTTCCCCAAGGCTCAATTGGAACATTACTTTAGAAGCAGAAGATTTAATCCTTTTCAGCTGATTGGAGGGAATGATTACAGTATTATTTTCTTGTACAGGCTGTCTCCAGTGAAGGTGCCTTTTTCTGTCCCCATCTTTAATAGGCAGCAATCTTTATTTCCCTAGAGGGAAATGGCAATGAATTCGAAATGGGATAAATCTTCGGGAATGCAAGGTGCTGAAGCTGTAGATCACTGCTGGTTAGTTAATTAGTTTAGCCCTCACTTATTTCATCTCCAAGACAGAATACCTTGTAACGAGGGGCACCATGGGTAGGTAGGTGGGTGGGTGGGAAGGTAGGAGGAGTGGGAGAGTGTAGGAATCAGCTGTAGGCGGATAACTAATAGACACCTCTAAGCGACCAGGCCCCCACAGATTCCCACTGGCTACAATCAGTAAAGGAAGCAGTATTCACTTTACTCCAATCATTCTGACTTTTGAGAACAATTCAAGTTACTGTATCTTGTAGAAATGGTTAAGGAAGAGCAAGGCAGAACAGTGTAAAAGATGAGACTGAATGAGATTGGAGTTGTCACTCTAAAAGGATATTTACATACAGGGCTAGCCCCAGACTAAGCCCTGGGATGGAAAAAACAATGTCTACACATTCCTGGTGAATGCTCTTTAAGCACCGTTGTGCAGTGAAGTAGTAAATAACAATTGACTCCATTGTTTTTTGGTCTTAGTGTTGTTATTGTTGTTTATTTTCATGTTTCCAGAAAGGGGAAAAAACGTGGCTTAGAAATTAATTACCTTGGGTGAGAAGATCTAAGCCTCAGACATGTCTTCCTCCCACCCACCCCCAGCCCCCTAGCCCTTCTGATAGAAAGGCCCAGCTGAGCAACCTTGGATTCCTCTGAAGTTTGGTTTCATGGGGAGCCCCTACCACATCCCCTCCGCCCATCACCTCTTTTCTGTTTTCTTTTTATATAAATAGCAGAGAAAGAAACAGATCAAACGTAAAGAGATGAACTGAATTATAACGAAGTCCTTGACGGCTAACACGTCTTGCATCTGATTTAAAGCCGGAAGCTCCCATGTCTAGCTGCCTGTGATCTATTTAGAATGAAACAAGGTCATGCTGCCTTGGCCCTGATTATAAATATATTACGTTTAAGTGATGAATACCGCATTCAGAAGGAGCAGGAGATCAAGAGTGCCTGAGGCTGGCGCTTTCCAACTTGTCCTCAGTGCCAAGTCAGAGACTTAAAATAAACATGCTTTTAAATGAATGCTACGGAACCACGTACAGAGGTACAAGGATGATCTTGTTTCCAAAGCAGAACATAATGGGAGAGGAGCAGGGAAGAGAGGCTGTGTCAGAGCTCCCTGGAGGATGGGAATTAAAATCCTCCTTCTGTTGGCTTCACCCAGGGCTTCCTTTGTTCCCCTCAGCCCATTATTCTAATCCACCAAAAAAGGTTGAAAAGGTCTAATTTCTTCATGTCAAAGGAAAAGGTGGCGTGATGTGCCTGTTTTCTGTAGACATGTTCCATTCTTGAATGCTGGGATTTTCCATGAATGGTAATACCAGCTCCCTGCCACCTCCACGGCTTCCTGGAGCAAGAGGGCTAATGTAGGAACTCCAGAAGCAGTCACTTCAGGCAGCCCTCTTGTTTCAAAGAAGGCAAGCTATTCTAAGGACACACAGCTGGAAAACAACCCATCTGGAACTGAGACTCAATGATGCCAGCACCTTGTCTATCTACATGGGACCACTTGCCTACCATGATGTCAACTTGTAGGAGGCACCCCTGGATTCTGCTCCAGTAAACCCCAAACTCCTCCACATTCAGAAGTCCCCAAGTCTTGGTAAAGAACCACCAGGAATCCCTCTCCTTCATCGGCCATGTCCTTCAATTAAATGAATCGATGAAATAAATATTTATCAAGTACCTGTTTTCCCTCTCTCAATAGCTGAATCCCAACCAAAATTATCCTTCCAGTCTCAGATACCTTTAGTTGTCTCACCCACTTGTATTTTTTTCTTTCATTTTAAGCTCCATCAACTTCTGGCTCAGAAAATAAGTACTTTTCCCAAACCAATATTGCATATAATATCATATGTTTCTGTTCTGCTACGCAGGAAATTGGAGCAATTACCATACCTTACATAATACTGGAAGGAACTAGTGCTGACAGCTTTTGGCTTTTCTTTCTCTCCGTCTCCTCCATGAAGATAACAAAGTTCAGAGAAATGGCCAAAACTGCAGAAAGCAAGAGATGGGGGAAAACATAGGTGTTGGCGTGTTGAAGAGAAATGAAAGAGGAGCTAAGGAGCTGGTAGAACTGGGACCTAGTCCCAGTTGTAGCCAAGATGATTTGTCTGATCTTGGTTGCCTCACTCAAACCCCTCAGGGCCTCGGTATTTTGTGTTTTTGTTTTTTAATTTGAAAAATTAGAGGTTAGGCTTAGGTCCCTCCTGCTCTGAATCTCTATAGTGTTAGTTGCTCCCAAAACATTAACTGGATGTTACATCATTTGATTTCATTTCCGGACATGTACAATTCTCCAAGTAACGGGTAACATTCACGGCCCAATTACTTTCCCAAGCTCATTGAAATTTAATTTGCTGAGTGCAATGACACTGCCTGAGTTTGATTAGGAAGTCAGCAAAGCCACACCAGTGATTTACGCAAGTCTCCCTGCCTGGGAGATTTACCATCAGGGATGTCTAATGACTTTTTTTTCGTGTAAACATATAGCTTTCACATCCACTGTAGTTGGAGCAGATGAGCTTCCAGGAGCAGAATGTACTAGATAATACACTCCTTTTTACATAATGAGCTCAGGAACCTCCACTGTGAAATGAAGGGTCTTGCAGTTATTATAATGCCTCAAAAATGAAAACGCTATCTCAAGACTTCACAATGATATTTGTATGTTAAAAATACTGACCCCTGGGAGGCTGCATTTATTTCTACAGCAGCTTTTAAAATACTGTGGCCTCCACATACACATTTCAATGCTGATACTTGTGCATTCTTCACTCTCTACTATATGATTTTGGCAAGAAAGGCATTTTGACATAAAATTTATGTGATTTTATTTGGCAAAAATAGGATTAGAACCCAGAAATCAACATTGTTAAACTGCTGGACCAAAAGCATTCTCTTCTGTCACTGTGTTTTTGTTGTTGTTGTTTGAGACAGAGTCTCGCTCTGTCGCCCAGGCTCGAGTGCAGTGGTGCAATCTCAGCTCACTGCAACCTCCACCTCCCAGGTTCATGCCATTCTCCTGCCTCAGCCTCCTGAGTAGCTGGGACTACAGGTGCGCACCACCACACCCAGCTAATTTTTGTATTTTTAGTAGAGACAGGGTTTCACTATGTTGGCCAGGATAGAGCTCTTGACCTTGTGATCTGCCCGCCTCAGCCTCCCAGAGTGCTGGGATTACAGGCGTGAGCCACCAAGCCCGGCCGTCACTGTGTTTTAAAAGCATACTTTGGATATCTGCACTACCCAATATGGCAGTCAGTTTCCATGTGTGATGAGTGAACGCTTAAAATGAAAGTAGTCCAAACTGTGCTGTGCCATAAGTGTAAACACACAGCAACTTTGTGGCTCCCATTATATTTCTATTGGACAACACTGCTCTAAATGTCTAATATGTTCATATCATGCTTTCCTACTTCCGGTGCAATGTTCATTTAGTCTGCAAAACATTATTGATGGTTTACGACCTGCATATTCTGTACTTGACAGAAAGAACTGAAAAAGAAACAGTTCTTGGGTAAGATTTACACTTGGCAACTGTGGCCAGTGTTCACCTAATTGCAAGCTTAAAATACCTTATGGTGTGTCATGGACTGAATTGTATCTCTCAAAATCCATATGTTGAAGCTCTAACCCCCAGTGGGATTATATTAAGAAATAGAACCTTTAAAGAGGTAATTAAGGTTAAACGAGGACATGAGGGTAAGGCCCTGATCCAATATGACACACCAAGGATGTTCATGCACAGAGGGAAGGCCATGTGAGGATGCAACAGAAAGGTGGCCGTTTACAAGCCAAGGAGAGAGACTTCAGGAGAAACCAACACTGCTGACACCCACCTTGATCTTGAACCTCCAGCCTCTAGAACTGTGAGAAAATTAATCTGCAGTGTTCAAGTTGCCTACTCCGTAGTACTTTATTAGGGTAGCCTTAGCAAACTAATACATAAGATATATGATCAGAAGAATTATAACTGAAGGTAACTCAGCCCATTTTCCAGACTGGGAAAAGAAACCCAGTTTCTTTTTTCACCAAAGGAATTATGGTTTAATGAGGAGGTGGTGGAGAAATTTTGAAAGATTTCTACCTGCCAGGAGCTGTATATATTATTGACCCATTCGACCCTCAAGAGCCTACAGTTAGATGTCCTTACCCTCATATTGTAGATGAGGAGAGAGATGCTCGAACAACCAACGTGAGGTGTAGGAAGATGAAACCACTGATCCATGAGATCTAGGCAGGAAGCTCAAGATGGGAAGCCAAAGAGAGAAGTGAAGTTCATTCCTGTGGCCTTACTTCTTCTTGGAGCTCTGTCCCTATGCTGGGTGTAAAGCATTTTTCATTATTTGTATCATTTGATTATAGCCCCAGTGCAATGGGGGTGAAAATTTGCTCCCTGGAAAGGAACCCACTCCAGGGGAAAAAAGAAATTTTCTGGCAAACCCAGTGTAACACCCTTAGGACCTCAAATTACACCATTTTGTTCAAATTGCGATGTCCTTTGATCCCTAGGATCTTTTTTGTGTTTCATATGTTGTTTTAGATTTGAAGGTGAACTCTTTCGATGGTAATCACCCCAAAGAATGTGTAAGTCTTATTAAGCAAGCATTTCAATTTTCATGTTATGTTTCGCAATCGTTTTTCACATCATGTGATTTTCAAAATAAATGACACATGATTCTGCTACTTCATTTTTACTAATTCATATCAGTCAGTTTCAATTGACTGACAGCAGAACAACAGAAACTTGATCCTTTTCTCACACATAAATCCAAAGGTTAGATCCTGAATTTTTATATCTGAGGATTCTGAAACAGATACTATCTTAATTCAGGCTGCTATAACAGAATACCATAAACTCAGTGGCTTAAACAACAGACATTTATTTCTGACAGTCCTGGAGGCTGTTAAGTCCAAGGTCAAGGGGGCTGCAGATCCAATGTCTAGTGGGGGTCCTATTCCTGGTTTGCAGATGGCCACCTTCCTATTGTATTCTCACATGGCAAAGAGAGGGCTCTCTCCTAAACCCTAAGTCCTAACACCATCCCTTTGGGGCTGAGGATTTCTACATGTGAATTTGGGAGAGACACAAACATATAGTCCATGCAGAACAAACTTGAAAGTAAATACACAACCTGTAGCACTCTGAAAGCAAAAGCAACACACATATGCCACACAAGCATTAGAGATTTATATTGTCACATACACTCGAACTATGGAGTTCAGGTCCACGTTATACAGGTTAAGTGAATTTGTTTTTTGTTGTTGTGGTTTAGATTTCCTAGGAGAGGTTTCTTTCATTCTCAATGTAAACCATGATATAGAGTCTCGCTCTGTCGCCCAGGCTGGAGTGCAGTGGCGCGATCTCGGCTCACTGCAAGCTCCGCCTCCCAGGCTCATGCTATTCTCCTGCCTCAGCCTCCCCAGTAGCTGGGACTACAGGCGCCGCCACCATGCCCAACTAATTTTTGTGTGTGTGTTTTTAGTAGAGACGGGGTTTCACCATGTTAGCAAGGATGGTCTCAATCACCTGACCTCGTGATCTGCCAGCCTTGGCCTCCCAAAGTGGCGGGATTACAGGCGTGAGCCACCGCGCCCAGCCAAATCATGCTCTTTTTAATGTACTCATAAATCTTGCTTCAAGAAATGCCAACAAAATTAGAGAAAATGAGGTTTAAAATAATCTTGATACTGGAGAAATGTGAACACACACACAGAACAAGCAAACTAACAACACTAAAACAGAGATGAGCCACGGGAATTGTGTAGATTGGAGGAGTGTGTGTAGAGAATGGCCATGATGCAGGGCAGCTGAAACGGCTTGCTGCCACCAGGTCACAGAAGAAGGCATCACGACCCAGAAATGGCTCTTCAGTGTTTAAGGCTCAGAAACTGGATTCTAAAGATATCCTAAGCAGAGATTAGTTTCTCAAAAACAAAAGCACATGATTCCAGTTCATAAGAGACTAACGTAACAGCCAAAATGCTCAGTATATTCTTCCCTCTGGTGAAACTGACATGAGAAGCAAATTCTGATCAGGAGCTTGCTTGAAGGGCCTGAAGTTGACATGGGAATTCAAATTCCAATCAGGAGCTTGCTTGGAGGGACTAAATTTGCTGGGGGATAAATTCGGACAGTTCACATATGTGCTGGCATCAAAAGGTAGCTGATAACATCTCAGAGACTCTGGAGCTCCTCTCCTAGGTAGCATGGGATTCATGCAGACAAAGTTTTCTTCCAATTTGTACAGTTTTCTCAACAGCAGCTCAAGGAATATTAATATAGGCAGACTATTTCACCTAATTCTATGTTATTAGAACTCAGAAGTGAGAACAGACTGGCAAACAGTATCCCTTAACCAGCAGCGTTCATAAAGCCAGTGGCGTTCATAGAGCCAGATGCCACATAACACCATATCCTACCATCTTGAATAGAGGAATCTTTTCCTTTAGACTCAAATAAATTATTGCCTATTTACAATTTAGTTTACCATAAAAAGATTCTTTTTAAAAAATCACTTTATTCCTGCCTTTCCTACCTAAAGAACTTGTCAGCCACCAACCACTCCCCACAAGAAAAATAAAATAATGCACACATCAAACAGTAATATAGGATACTTTAAAAAATCACCAATATTATTTAAAGAACTACAGATTTAGCCCAGTGAGGTGGACAAACCTTACCTTATAATCTTTTCATTCAACATGACACACGCAGTAGATGTATCAAAGACTAAAAGTGGAAAATGCAATGGAAGAAGGCAAAACACCAGTTATTAACCCACTTGGTGCATTGATTCCTCTCTCTGTTTCAGAAGATCAAGATATGGCAAGCATTAGAACAGCTGTTTATATTTGAGAGCAGTTATATAACATAGGATAATGAAGTACAGAGAATGAAGGAGATCGAATCAATCAAAGGTATCTGGGCTCAAATTCAGGGTCCCCACTTTTATAAACCATTACATAGTCACATCTTTAAAATGTAGTTGATGGCATCTAAAGTGTAAGGTGGTTTTTTTTTGTTTTTTTTTTAAACGGAATCTTGCTCTGTCACCCAGGCTGGAGTGCAGTGGCGCAACCTCGGCTCACTGCAAGCTCCGTCTCCTGGGTTCACACCATTCTCCTGCCTCAGCCTCCCGAGTAGCTGGGACTATAGGCGCCCGCCACCACGCCCAGCTACTTTTTTGTATTTTTAGTAGAGACGGGGTTTCACAGTGTTAGCCAGGATGGTCTCAATCTCCTGACCTCGTGATCCACTGCCTCGGCCTCCCAAAGTGCTGGGATTACAGGTGTGAGCCACTGGGCCTGGCAGTGTAAGGTGGTTTTCTACAATTAAGTGAGATGGGCTAGTATAATGTGCTTGGCCTGTATAGCTACCCAATAAGTAGTAGTTATCATCATTACTATCATTTTGGAGATATTTCATTTTTTGAGCATTTTCTTTTTCTTTTCCAAAGCCACACCACATCTCTTCAGTCAAATGGAGCTTAGCAAAATATCTTGCTGACCCTCATCATGTGTCTATAAATGACTGACAGGAGCATATACATTCTTAACTTTTTCCAAAGGACACTAGTTTCTTTTGCCTGGAAACGGGGTAAGTTAAAGAAAGAAAAATGAATCAGGTGAGCTGCTGTCTCGATGAGGAGACCAGAGTCAAACCAGTCTTCATATTCACCTGGATGTGGAAGTCAAGATGAAAAAGCAGATCCCAAAACTGAAAATGATCACATAGATTAGAGATTGGTTTGGCTCCACTTCCTAATCCTGTTTGTATTATTTCTATGGTTGCCTTTAATTTTTAACATGTGTTTTTAGCAAACTCTATTTTTAATCAAAATCTTTATTACCTTAAACAGAAGAGGATTTTAGCATGGTTTTAACTCTGACCAGCCACCTCCCCTCATCATGTCACTGAAGGGCATTGCAGGGCCTACAGTCAATGCTACTTGCATTTACCAACATGTTTTCCTCTTTTATTTGCCTCTCATTTTATTATTTTCAATTCAATTTTCTTCTTACTGAATTAAAAACACCAGTAGGTCTTTTAGCAGAAAGAATAATAAACGGATGATAAACCCTAAATACAATAAACTGGATAAACTTTCTTTGTACATTTAAATTTGTCTATATATTTTGCACTCTTTCTTAAACAGCAATTTATCTGGGAATTGAATCCCAGCTTGTTTTCCCATAGGGCTTTGAAAAAATTATTAAATTGATATCTGCATGTACTTTTTGCTTGTAAGAAGTCTGTCATTAGTAAAATTACCTAGAAAAGAATAACAATCTGGATTTTTGGTAGTTTTTAGACTTTCTTGGTATGAATTTGTCTATCAAGTCCTGATTGTAACTCAATGCTGATTATTTATTTAAGGACCCATGTCTTTCTTCAACTCTGAAAAAATTCTCAGCCATAATCTCTTCAAACATTGTTTCCCCATTCTTTCTATATTCTTCTAGAACTCTTGTTAGATAAATGTTGGAGCTTTTAATTCTTTTAATTCTTTCTTCCATGCCTCTTAATATCTCTTTCATTTTTCCCATCCCATCCAAATCTCATGTCAAATTAGAGGAGGGGCCTGGTGGGAGGTGATTGAATCATGGGGCATATTTCCCCCTCGCTCTTCTCATGATAGTGAGTGAGTTCTCATGAGATTTGATGGTTTAAAAGTGTGTGGCACTTCCCCCGTCGCTGTCTCTCATGCCACCATTGTGAAGACATGCTTGCTTCCCCTTTACCTTCTGCCATGATTGTAAGTTTCCTGAGGCTTCCCAGTCATGCTTTCTGTTAAGCCTGTGGTACTGTAAGTCAATTAAACTTCTTTATAAATTACCCAGTCTCAGGTAGTTCTTTATAACAATGTGAGAACAGACCAATAAACTCTGAACTGCACTCTGGGTGATTCTGCTAGATTTTACAATTCAGAAAAATATTAGCTTGGGCAGTCTACTTACTGATTAACCTATGTATTCAATTTTACTTTGTTCTTAATCTAAGCATTATAAGAAAAAAACTATAGTTTTAACCTAATTCTTGGAAAACATCAAAGAAATGAAAATGCATATTCTTATGCAAATATTCTTTTTGTGGTAAATGTTTTTGGAGATGTTCCTGATTCATATTCTGCATAAATAGAATCTTGCCATTTCAGTACTATCATAGTGACATATTGGACACCCTTGGTAAAATGAAGCCAGGAAACATTTCTAATATACATGCAGACATTTATTTTTCCAGTTAATTATCTATCCTGTTTTAAAGCATGCTTATTTTTGAAGTGTCAAAATGTACTAATCCATACTGCATTTGTTTGGAAAACTTCACGAACAAGTATCTTTCAGCAAGAAAAGACATTTGATGCCAGCCAAATTTTCTTTTTTCTGTCACTATAAATGGCTTTCCTATTTTGAACAGTTTTTCAAAATCAAAGTCATATCTAAGCTGACAACTTCTTTGGCAAGTTTCAGCTAGATGTAATTTGAAATAGTCAAGGAAGCAAAGCCTAAACAATAAGGTTTTTAATGGTAACAGTGACAGATCTTTAACTACTGTCATGCTGTGTCTGACACCAGAAGACTCGAGAGGAAATTGGTTAAATAAATCCTTGCAGTTAAAGGAATACACCTGCATTTACAGTATGTGGCCTGTGTCATGAAATTAAGAAGACTGAAAATTTAGTGATGTTAAAGCTCTTAACAAAAACATACCTGAAAAATCCCCCCAAGGAATTTCTCTCTTTAACCTTCGGAATATTCTTTATTTGTAGTTGGCATAGAAAGGTCATTAAAAGGTCACAAGGAATAGAAAACAATCAAGACTCTGATCTTTCTAGCTTCAGATTCATTCTATGCAAAACAAGGCTGATTCCTTTCTAAGGGAGAAGGAAATTCTGATGTGTGCAGCCTTTGAATCACACACACTTTTACTTACACAAATCCATACATAATTTGCTTTTACTTAGAATGAGAATTTGTTCATTGTTTTATTATTTATCTTTGTAGAGAAGCCACTAGCTTTCCTAATTCACAGAAATTTTTCTTATTATTTTAGTATTATGTAACTGTCTTTTAAGCATAATGTAAACTCTAATTTCACTTTAGAACACATTGATACTGTGTTTAGAATTTGGAAATTACATTTCACATATACCATGCTTCATATCAATTACTCTGACTGTTTAAAAATATTCATTTCTATGTTTAATTATACTAAAAGCAATGTGGACAGAATTCTAGTCTTTAATAATCACATTATCATAACACCTTGAAATCATCTATATCATTAAAAGAACTTAATGGTACCAACGAATGGTACAAAAGGTATATACAAGATATTCTGGAGGCAAAACCAAATAGAGACTTTTAGGGAACAAAAGATAAACATTAATGACTTAATGCATTAACGACTTATTAAGCATTTCTTTAACTAAAATTCTCTTATTCCTCTAACTTGACATCTAATGCCCTAACTACTCATTTAAAAAAATCTGTTTTATAAACCTTACAAACTTAAGAACTTCTCTAAAAAAAAATAAGTTGAATTGCAAAAAAAAAAAATGCTCAAAATGAGTTGATACTTGACAGGTGATTTACAACAATTTTCTTTCCTTAAATCTTGTAAATTTGATTTCAGATAAAAATAATCACCTTAACTTGGTCTCCCAATTAGAAAATAATAGAAGAAAGTCTGGTTGAGCAATGAACCTTATAATTTGTATATATGTACATATATATGTGGATATATAAACATACACCTACATAAACATAGTACATTTTGTAATTTATGTGCTATATATTTGCATATGAATATACCTTACATACATTTGCATTATCTATAGTGCAATGATCTACATGTTATTGCATTATTAAATATCAATTAATAGATTCACTGAAAATATGAAATAAAGTGTTAAAAAAAACTCTTAAAACAGCAAGGGAAATTCTAAGCCTGAAATAATGGACTGAAGAGGGAAAGAAAGGAGAGTGAAAAAGTTCTAAAGATCTCATTTTATTAAGGAGAAAATAAATTATCTTAATAAGGGAAACTGTGCCTCTGAGTGGGACTAATAGCTTGTTTTTACATAATATAAAGAAGTATCTGTGTAGCATAGTTCAGGAAGGAGAAATTAACTGCTAATAGATTGAAAAAATATTGTAAACTATCATATTTACATGCGAAATGGAATAAATCTTAATGACCAAATCAACAAGAAAATAAGAGGAATAAGAAAAGGCAATGAAAAACTAGATAATAATCATAAGTTAAAAAAAAAAAAGTTCAAGTATATTAGTCACTACATGAACTAAATTCTTCCTGTAAAAGAGAGACCATCTAACCGGTCTTAGAAAAGCAATATTCTATTTATGAAAACTGCACACTTCACTGGTATAAAGAAAAGCTGAATGTAAAAGAGCTAACTAAGCAGTAAGTAAACACAAATTAAAAATCAAGGGTAAGAATATCTGGAAGTTAGAATATATATATTTACAGTATATATTTACAGTAAAGATGGCAAAGAAGTATATTAGTTTATGTATTTTAAGAATGGGGCAGATCTACTAGAAAAAATTAGAAAGGACAAAAGTTAATTGAGGAACATAATCAATAAACTGGTTGTATTGGGTATGTATATATGTAATACACATGTAATAATTTTAAATATGTGTAGAGGGCGCGGTGGCGGGCGCCTGTAGTCCCAGCTACTCAGAGAGGCTGAGGCAGGAGAATGGCGTGAACCCGGGAGGCGGAGCTTGCAGTGAGCCGAGATCGCGCCACTGCACTCTAGCCTGGGCGACAGAGCGAGACTCCGTCTCAAAAAAAATAAAAAATAAAAAAATAAATAAATAAATAAATAAATATGTGTAGAGAAAACTTCATATTCTCCAAATACTGCATATTCATCTTTTCTATGTGTTCATTATTTTGAAGAGATGGGGTCTTAGTCTGTTGTCCAGGCTGGAGTGCAGTGGTGCAATCCTAATTCGATGCGGCCTCAAACTCCTGGGCTCAAGCTATCCTCCTGCCTCAGTCTCCCAAATAGCTAGGACTATGTGATACCACTCCTAATTTTTAAAAAATTTTTAGAGAGATGGGGTCTGTTTTGTCCAGGATGCTCTCAAACTCCTGGCCTCAAGAAGTCCTCCACCTCAGCCTCCCAAAGTGTTGGGATTACAGGGATGAGCCACATAGCACCTGACCCATAAAGATATTTTTTAATTAATCATGCACCTGTCATGAAAAAATGTTAATAAATTTTTAATGTCGGATTTGTACAGAACATATTCTTTGATTATGCACCAATACAATTAGTGCTACGATTTGAAATATGCTCCCCGAAGTTCATATTGGAAACTTAATCCCCAATGAAATGTATTGAGAGGTGGGACTTTTAAGAGGTGACTAGGCCATGAAGGCTCTGCCCGCACAAATGTTTTAATGCCATTATTGTGGGAGTGGGTTAGTTATCACAGGAGTGGATTCCTGATGAAAGAATGAGTTCAGCCTCTTACTTCTTTCTCTCTCTCAATCCCCTACACACACACACACACACACACATACACACACACACACACACACACTCTCTCTCTCTCTCGCCCTCTGTCTTCAGTCATGGGATGACACAACAAGAAGGCCCTCACCAGATGCAAGCCCCTTAACCTCATGCTTCCCTGACTATGGAACTGTAAGAAATAAATATCGGTTCTTTATAAATTACCCAGTTTTAGATATTCTGTTACAAAACACAATAAGACAATTAGAAACAAACAATATTAAAGTGATCAAAAATATCTTCCATACCTGAAAATGACCTTCCATACCTATGTTTGTCAGGACTGCTATAACAAAGTACCACAAACCAGGTAGCTTAAACAACACAAATTGGCTGTCTCACATTTTTGGAGGTGAGACATCTAAGAGCAGCAGGGGCTGCAGGTCAGCAGGGTTGGTTCCTTCTGAGAGTATGGAGAGAGAATCTGTTCCATACCTCTCTCCTAGCTTCTGGTGATTTCTTGGCCATCTTAGGCATTCTTTCACTTATAGAACCATCACCCCAAACTCTGCCTTTATCTTCACAGGGTATTGTCCCTATTTGCATGTCTGTGACCAAATTTCCCCTTTTAATAAGCACATCAGTCATATTGGATTAGGGGCCAACCCTACTCCAGTATAACCTTATCTTAATGAATGACATCTGCAATTACCCTATTTCCAACAAGTTTCCATTCAGAGAGACCAGAGGTTAGGACTCTGATATGAATTTTGGGGAGGATACCATTCAACCCATAATAGTTCTATAACTATTAAGTTGAATTATTCCTTCAGAAGAAGTCTCCAGTCCCAGATGATTTCATTGGTGAAGTCTATCAAACATTTAAAGAAAAAAAAAACAGCAATTCTATGTAAGCTCTTCTGAAAACACTTCCCATCTATATTATGAGGTCACTATTACTCTGATACCAAAACCAGACAAAGGAAGTACAAAAAAGAAAAGTAACAAATCAGTATCTCTCCTGTAAAAGTCACAGAAATGCTCAGCAAAATATGAGCAAATTGAAATGTGGCAATACTCATTATAAAGGGTAACAACATGACCAAGTAGATTGTAACTGAACAAGAATATATATTTGATCTCTGTCCCTGTTTCTTGACATACAGGAACTAACATCCTTGTAGTCTCTGGAAGTGATGTGTCTTTTGTACGCTAGTAAGATGGCTGGTGGCCAGCGGCTCCTGGATAGCCTCAGGATGGGGGCTGTCTACCAGGAAAACCAATCATGTGATAGAGGGTTGAAACTTTCAGCCCCACCCTCCGATTTCTCAGGAGGGGAGAGGGTCTATGAAATAAAACCTGTGTAATGAAGCCTCCATAAAAACCCTAAAAGATGAGGTTAGAGCTTCCAGATTGTTGAACATAGCAGAATGTGACCATAGAAAATTCCTCGCCCATTCCCCAATGCCTTACCCTATGCATAGCTTCCATCTGGTTGTCCCTGGGTTTTATTCTTTGTAATAAACAAGTAATCTAGTAAGTAAACTGTTTTCCTGAATTCTGGGAGCCACTCTAGCAAATGTTCAAATTTGAGAAGGGATCATGAGAACCTCTGGTTCGTAGCTAAATCGGACAGATATTGTGGGTAACATGAGGACCTACCATTTATGATTAATACATTAACAGTCTTGTGAGACTGAGCCCTTAACCTTAACCTGTGGGATCCGGTGAATGTTAGAATTGAATTGAATTGTAGAATGCACAGTTGGTGTTCACAGAGAATTGGAGAATTACTTGGTATTGGAGAAATCCTCATAGATTTTAGTGGCCAGAGGAGTTGTGAGAATATAGAAAAGAAAAAAACATTTTGTTTTTCCTATACAGAGACTTATTCCAGAAATGCAAGGCTATTTTAATATGTAAAAATCAATCAATGTAATCCACTGTATTTATAGCCTAAAGAAAAATAACAAAACATGATTATATCGGTTGTTGCAGAAAATAGCATTTGACAGGTTTTTGCAGAAGATGCGGTCCCAGGTGTCGCAGAGCTCCAGTCCACTTGATCCTGCTCCTGACTTGCCACTGTTCCCTCTTGCCAAGGAAAGGTTGGCCAGGAAGTGAAGATGCAGTATGGCTTTTAAAGATACCAGAAAAAATCTCATAGAACCAAAGGTGGTGATTCACCAAATTCTAATTACACTAACCAGCCACAGGGTAAAATCCTTGGAGATCGTGTGTGCTGACTCAACCAGAGGCACAAAGGAAAACAATCTCAAAGTGAAAGAACTAGTTCAAATGTCTACCAAGACTTCGAGAATCCCAAGAAAAACACCTTGTGGTGGCAGTTCTAAGACGTAAGACCATTTCTAGATGAGAATCCACAAGCAGCTTACTGACTTGCACAGCCTTTCCAAGACTGTTAAGCAGATTACTTCCACCAGTACTGAGCTAGGAGTTGACACTGTAGTCACTGTTGCAGATGCTTTAAGTCAACTGTTTTAATAAATTAATAATCAGTTGTTTAAAAAAATAGTATCTGACAAAATCCAATACTCGCTCATAATTTAAAAACCCTTCTAAGCAAACTAGAAATAGAAGGAAAATTCCTCAAACTGATAATGAACATCAACAAAAAACTCCGCAGCTAACAAAAAGCTGACTGCTTTTTCATAAGATCAGGAACAAGGTAAGAGTATCCACGCTCACCATTCCTGCTCAACACCATACTGGAAGTCCTAGACAATGCAATAAGACACATAAAAGAAATAAAAGGCATTCAGATTGGGGAAAAGAAATAAAATTGTTCTTACTCCCAGTCATGATAATTGCCTATGTAAAAAATCCTAAGTGATCTATAGCAAAACTTCAAGACCCAACAATTGAGTTTAGCACGTTTGCAAGACACAAGGTTAACACACAAAAATAGTTATTAATTTTCTGCATATTAGCAGTAAACAATCAGAAACAAATTTAAAAATATATGCCATTTAAAATAGCTACAAAAGATGAGGTACATAGATAGAAATTTAACAAAATATGTACATGATTTTATATGATAAAAATTGTAAAACTTTGATGAAAGAAATCAAAGACCTAAATAAATAGAAAAATACTATTTTCATGGGTTGAAAGATTCAACATAGTAAAGATGTCAATCCCCCCCAAATTGATCTACAGATTTAACATAACTCAAATCAAAATTTCAACAAGACTTGTTTGTTTGTTTTAGACATAGATAAACTGACTCTAAATTTTATATAGAAAGGCAAAGAAACTAGAAGAGCCAAATTTTTTTTAAAGAAAGCTGAAAAATCATGCTATCCAATTTTAAGACATACCATAAAACTACATTAATCAGGACACTGCCTATTCACAAATGGATAGACACTTAATCAATGGACAAGAATAGAAAATGTACAAATAAACCCACACAAGCATGGACAATTGATTTTTCACAAAGATTGAAAGCCAGTGTAATAAAGAAAGAATAGTAATTTCACCAGAGAGTATTTGAACAATTAGACAATTATACGTAAAAAAGTAAACCTCAGCCTAACACAAATTTAATTATATTTTATATGAAATATACCCCAAATGTATCACAGATTCTTTAGGTCATAGAACTAAACGTAAAACATAAAATGATAAGCTTTTAAGAAGAAAACATAAAAAATTTTATAACTTAGGGTTAGGAAAAGATTTTGTGGCTATGAAACCATAAGTACAATCCATAAAAATAGAAAATTGATTAAACAGACCATCAAAATTAAAACTTTTGTTCTCTGAAAGACACTGTTAGGAGAATGAAAAGGCAAGCCACAGATGCAGAGAAATAAAATCACATGTCCAAAAAGGACTTTTAACTGCAATATATGAGGAGCTCTCAAAACTCCACACTAAGCAAACAATCCTAAAATGGGCAAAAGGCTTGAATAATCACTTCACCAAAGATATACGGATGACAAATCATGGAAAAACGTTCAACATCATTAGTCATTAGGATTACAACCAAATTAAAACCATGATACATTACCACTCTACACCCATTAGAATGACTAAAATATAAAATACAGAGAATATGAAGTCTTGGCAAGGATGCTGAACAACTGGAACTCTCATATGTTGCTGATGGAAATGCAAAATGACACAGCTCCTCTGGAAAACAATTTGGCAGTGTTTCACAAAGTTAAACATACACTTACCTACAGCCCTGTTGTCCCACATCGGTATTTACCTGAGAGAAATTAAAACTTAAATTCACACAAAAACCTGCACAGGAGTGTTTATAACAGCTCTATTCATAATCACCAACAACTGGAAACAACCCAAAAGTCCTTCAACCGCTGAATGAATAAACAAGCAAACTATTGATTCATGCAACAACATGGATGAATTTCAAAGGCATTATATGGAGTAAAAGAAGCCAGTCTCAAAGAAGCCAGTTGCAAAATGTTATGTATTCTGGTTCCACTTATATAATATACTTTAAAAGACCCCATCTATAGTGATGGAGAGCAAATCAGTATTTTCCAGGGTGTAGCAATATGGACAGCATGTACAAGAAGAGTTTTATAGGTGATGAAACTGTTCTATACCTTGTTTGCAGTTGTGTTTACATAAATAACGTGTTAACATTCATAGAACTGTACATCAAAAATGAAGTTTACTACATGGTAGGTTTTCAAAATAAAATTAATACAAAGTAATATTCATTTATGTAATATTAGTTCAACTAATCCAAGCCAGAGAAAACCAGAGAGAGCTCTTCCAACCCATTTTATGAAACTTGTAAAACTTTTACGCAAAGCCCTGTAATGATAGCACACACAAAAAAACTTTCTTCTGAATATAAATGCAAAAATTGTAAGTAAAGTTTTATCAAAGAGAATCCAGCTTTGTAGCAAACAGATAAACCATTACATCCAGGAAGGGCTTATTCCAAAAATACAAGGGTAGATCATTATCAGGTAATATATCAGTAGAATTAATTGCACCGATTGTTAAAGAAAGAAAAACAAACAATCATATCAAAAATGCTGAAAATAGATTTTCTAGAATTCAGATCTGTTCCTATTAAAAATTTCAAGTTAAATAGGATTAAAGGTCATTACTTAAAGGTAATAAAGACTACTATCAAAAGCCAACAGAAAATATTATTATAGATTCTATATATGTGATATATGCATAATATATCATGAAATATATAATTACGTGCGCACACACACATATACATGCACACATAGACATAAACATAGTTACATATATACAGTAATCCTCTCCTTATCCACAGTTTTGCTTTCCATGGTTTCAGTTACCCATAGTAAACTGTGTTTCAAAAATACTACATGAAAAATTTCAGATATAAGCAATTTATAAGTTTTAAACTGCACTCTCTTCTGAGTAGCATGATGAAATTTCATGTCCTTCTGCTCCATCCCACGTGGGACATGAATAATAACTTTGTCTAGTGTATTTACACTGTACACGCTACTTGTCTGTTGGTCCTGGGTTATCAGATGGACAGATCTCAAGAAAAGAAGGGTGAGGGTGAGTATAGTGCAAAATATTTTGAGAGAGAGTTAAACAGACTACATTTGTAAAAACCAGTATATTGTTATAATTGTTCTATTTCATTATTAGTTATTGTTAATATCTTACTGTATCTAATTTATAGATTAAGCTTTATCATAGACACATATGTATGTGAAAAAAATAGTGTATATAGGGTTCAGTACTACTTGTGGTTTCAGGCACCCACTGGGGTCTTAGAACGTACCCCTCCCAGATATGAGGAGACTACTGTAAACACAAAATTTGAGGAGTTTTTTGGGGATTGGACAAAATGATCTTTAAATTGCCATGGAAGAAATAAATCTAAGTCAAGTTTTTAGACAGAATGACAAGGGAGACTTGCCCTATCTGATATCAGACCATTCTTTTTTTTTTTTTAATTTTTTATTTTTTTTTTATTATACTTTAGGGTTTTAGGGTACATGTGCACAATGTGCAGGTTTGTTACATATGTATCCATGTGCCATGTTGATTTCCTGCACCCATTAACTCGTCATTTAGCATTAGGTGTATCTCCTAATGCTGTCCCTCCCCCCTACCCCCACCCCACAACAGTCCCCGGAGTGTGATGTTCCCCTTCCTGTGTCCATGCGTTCTCATTGTTCAATTCCCACCTATGAGTGAGAACATGCGGTGTTTGGTTTTTTGTCCTTGCGATAGTTTACTGAGAATGATGTTTTCCAGTTTCATCCATGTCCCTACAAAGGACACGAACTCATCATTTTTTATGGCTGCATAGTATTCCATGGTGTATATGTGCCACATTTTCTTAATCCAGTCTATCGTTGTTGGACATTTGAGTTGGTTCCAACTCTTTGCTATTGTGAATAGTGCCGCAATAAACATACGTGTGCATGTGTCTTTATAGCAGCATGATTTATAGTCCTTTGGGTATATACCCAGTAATGGGATGGCTGGATCAAATGGTATTTCTAGTTCGAGATCCCTGAGGAATCGCCACACTGACTTCCACAATGGTTGAACTAGTTTACAGTCCCACCAACAGTGTAAAAGTGTTCCTATTTCTCCACATCCTCTCCAGCACCTGTTGTTTCCTGATTTTTTAATGATGGCCATTCTAACTGGTGTGAGATGGTATCTCACTGTGGTTTTGATTTGCATTTCTCTGATGGCCAGTGATGAGGAGCATTTCTTCATGTGTTTTTTGGCTGCATAAATGTCTTCTTTTGAGAAGTGTCTGTTCATGTCCTCTGCCCACTTTTTGATGGGGTTGTTTGTTTTTTTCTTGTAAATTTGTTTGAGTTCATTGTAGATTCTGGATATTAGCCCTTTGTCAGATGAGTAGGTTGCAAAAATTTTCTCCCATTGTGTAGGTTGCCTGTTCACTCTGATGATAGTTTCTTTTGCTGTGCAGAAGCTCTTTAGTTTAATGAGATCCCATTTGTCGATTTTGGCTTTTGTTGCCATTGCTTTTGGTGTTTTAGACATGAAGTCCTTGCCCACGCCTATGTCCTGAATGGTATTGCCTAGGTTTT
The DNA here is from genome assembly GCF_028878055.3 of Symphalangus syndactylus. NCBI lineage: Eukaryota > Metazoa > Chordata > Mammalia > Primates > Hylobatidae > Symphalangus > Symphalangus syndactylus. The sequence continues at coordinate 62,921,079 of NC_072425.2, read as the reverse complement.
CTTGTAGGATTTTAATGGTTTTAGGTCTAACATATAAGTCTTTAATCCATCTTGAATTAATTTTTGTATAAGGTGTAAGGAAGGGATCCAGTTGCAGCTTTCTACATATGGCTAGCCAGTTTTCCCAGCACCATTTATTAAATAGGGAATCCTTTCCCCATTTCTTGTTTTTGTCAGGTTTGTCAAAGATCAGATAACCGCTCAACTACATGGAAACTGAACAACCTGCTCCTGAATGACTATTGGGTACATAATGAAATGAAGGCAGAAATAAAGATGTTCTTTGAAACCAACGAGAACAAAGACACAACATACCAGAATCTCTGGGACACGTTCAAAGCAGTGTGTAGAGGGAAATTTATAGCACTAAATGCCCACAAGAGAAAGCAGGAAAGATCCAAAATTGACACCCTCACATCACAATTAAAAGAACTAGAAAAGCAAGAGCAAACACATTCAAAAGCTAGCAGAAGGCTAGAAATAACTAAAATCAGAGCAGAACTGAAGGAAATAGAGATACAAAAAACCCTTCAAAAAATTAATGAATCCAGGAGCTGGTTTTTTGAAAAGATCAACAAAATTGATGGACCGCTAGCAAGACTAATAAAGAAGAAAAGAGAGAAGAATCAAATAGATGCAATAAAAAACGAAAAAGGGGATATCACCACCGATCCCACAGAAATACAAACTACCATCAGAGAATACTACAAACACCTCTATGCAAATAAACTAGAAAATCTAGAAGAAATGGATAAATTCCTCGACAAATACACCCTCCCAAGACTAAACCAGGAAGAAGTTGAATCTCTGAATAGACCAATAACAGGTTCTGAAATTGTGGCAATAATCAATAGCTTACCAACCAAAAAGAGTCCAGGACCTGATGGATTCACAGCTGAATTCTACCAGAGGTACAAGGAGGAACTGGTACCATTCCTTCTGAAACTATTCCAATCGATAGAAAAAGAGGGAATCCTCCCTAACACATTTTACGAAGCCAGCATCGTCCTGATACCAAAACCTGGCAGAGACATAACCAAAAAAGAGAATTTCAGACCAATATCCTTGATGAACATTGATGCAAAAATCCTCAATAAAATACTGGCAAACCGAATCCAGCAGCACATCAAAAAGCTTATCCACCATGATCAAGTGGGCTTCATCCCTGGGATGCAAGGCTGGTTCAACATACGCAAATCAATAAATGTAATCCAGCATATAAACAGAACCAAAGACAAAAACCACATGATTATCTCAATAGATGCAGAAAAGGCCTTTGACAAAATTCAACTACCCTTCATGCTAAAAACTCTCAATAAATTAGGTATTGATGGGACGTATCTCAAAATAATAAGAGCTATCTACAACAAACCCACAGCCAATATCATACTGAATGAGCAAAAACTGGAAGCATTCCCTCTGAAAACTGGCACAAGACAGGGATGCCCTCTCTCACCGCTACTATTCAACATAGTGCTGGAAGTTCTGGCCAGAGCAATCAGGCAGGAGAAGGAAATAAAGGGTATTCAATTAGGAAAAGAGGAAGTCAAATTGTCCCTGTTTGCAGATGACATGATTGTATATCTAGAAAACCCCATTGTCTCAGCCCAAAATCTCCTTAAGCTGATTAGCAACTTCAGCAAAGTCTCAGGATACAAAATTAATGTACAAAAATCACAAGCATTCTTGTACACCAATAACAGACAAACAGAGAGCCAAATCATGAGTGAACTCCCATTCACAATTGCTTCAAAGAGAATAAAATACCTAGGAATCCAACTTACAAGGGATGTGAAGGACCTCTTCAAGGAGAACTACAAACCACTGCTCAATGAAATAAAAGAGGATACAAACAAATGGAAGAACATTCCATGCTCATGGGTTGGAAGAATCAATATCGTGAAAATGGCCATACTGCCCAAGGTAATTTATAGATTCAATGCCATCCCCATCAAGCTACCAATGACTTTCTTCACAGAATTGGAAAAAACTACTTTAAAGTTCATATGGAACCAAAAAAGAGCCCGCATCGCCAAGTCAATCCTAAGCCAAAAGATATCAGACCATTCTATTAGCCAGCTGTAATTAAGTTGACATGTTGCCAGGCTAAGAATAGGCAAAAGATCATTGGTACAGAAAAGAGAATCAAAAATTAGATGCTAACACATTTGAGAATTTAATGGAGCAAAAGTATTATTTTAATTCAAAAGAGGAGATTATTTAAGAAATACTAGTCTTATTAAAAATTTAAGGACAAAAAATAAAACAACTACAATTCTACAAGACAATCTTGGATATGGGCTATGCAATCTAAGTGAAGAAGACCCTTTCACTAAAATTGGATGCTAAGAAACCATTAAGAAAAAGAGAAACTTTCTGGACACATTTTTAAAATATGTAGGGAAAGAGAGCAAAACATCTATTAAATGAATAATAATTAATTTTTAAAAGCACATGCAATGGAAGGGACAGAGTGTTAATATCTGCAATATACATTTGTCTTCCAAATTTATAATAGGGAGAAACAACCCAATAGAACTATGGACAAGATGGGATGCAGAGGCAATTGAAAGAAAAGTACAATAAAAAATATACTAAAATATGCTAGTAGGTCAGAAAATTAATATTAAAATTGAGATGTTAAGCAAAAATGAAAAAGATTGGTAATGCATATTGCTGCCAGGGACATACAGGGAAAGAGGGTACTTCCCCACATGACTGGTGAGAATATGAATGAATTAGTAAAGTCTTTGGAAAAAATAATCTGGCAATATCTTTATTTAAATTTAGAATCCTCATATATTTGAACAGAACCAATTCACTCTTAGGGAGTTCTCCTATGTAAATAAAAGTGCCATTAACCACAGGAAATATGAGCAAGGCTGTTTATTGCAACACTGTGCCAGCAAAAATGGGAAACCAAGTAAATGCTCATCCACAGCGGAATGGGTGGATTGCTTACGTACATCCACACCATAAAACTACTATAGAGTTATTAGAAAGAAATATCTGGCCACTTGTCAAGAGTTCTGCAAGGTAATGTCAAGTGAAAAAAAGCAAAATGAAAAAAAGGGTATTTATTATAATCCTTTTAAAAGAGGGAAATGTTGACTAAAAACTGTGTGCAGGGTGTGTGTTGTATGTTGTATTTGTATATAATTATATGAGCGTGTGTGTGTGTGTGTGTGTGTGAAAAAGAGGGAGATGTATTCCTCTATAAAAATATAAGCATAGAGAAACAAAGAGGTGAATACACACAAAGTTGTCAGTTTGGATTCTTAGAGAAGGGAGTGATAAGAGTAAAGTCAAGGTAGGGGAAGAATAGAAGAAAAGAAAAGCTAAGCTAAAAAGAGAAAAAAAAAGAAATAAAAGACTGCAAAATAAGAACTCCAGTATATATGATAATGTCACATTTATGTATTTCTGTAAAATGTCATATGTATATGAGTAGCAATGAAAATTCAATTAAAGAAAAAGAAGCCAGCAGGAAGAAGAGAAACCAGATGCATTTACCGTAGAAAACTACCACATTACCAAAGGGGGATATTCCAAAACTTCCATCGTAGGTTTGTTGCTTGAAAATTGAATATCATTTGCCCATTAAACATACATATACACAGATTCCCACAGAATTCTGTTTTAGTTTCTAATGTCCTTGGATCATATATAACAATGATTTCTGTAACACATACGTAACAGAAAATTTAGCTCCATCGAGGAAAGACAGGGCTAGCCTCCTCCAGTTGCAAAAGTGACAGTGGTCACAGGGTGGCCCAATCCATACCTCCCTGCCACCAGAGAGACCAGGAGTGCAGGGCCAGGTGTTTTGCACAACTCCAGGGAGAACAATTCACATTATGTTCTACGTTGAGTGCTGCTTCCTAGTTGTACAATGTGGGCCTCCTGGCCAGGACTTTTCCTAGTTCCAACCTACTGATAATAATGCCTGGGGCCAGAAGCGACATTCTCACACAGATGATGGTGGAGGAGGCTGAAGGGTGAGATGGTAGAATAGGGACAGAGGTCCAGGGCAGCAGGGCAATAGCAAGGTGAAATGAGATAGCAAGCGTTGAGGAAAAGTGAGGCAAGTATGTGAGGATCACAACATGACCAGTTTTATAAATCAACTATCTCTAACTATCTCTATATAGCACCTGATGGGAACATGAAATGTAAACATTATCATGCAGCAAAAATACAGGCCTAAGTCTTCACTCAACACTTGTTCTACATTCAAAATCCTTATCTTTAAACAAATTTAGGTTAAAAATGAGGTTGTGAGAACAAGCAAAAAAAAATTTAAGTTGACATCAGTTTTTAGAGTCTCTATTGTGACCTGAGTCAAAGTTTGGACGGCCATCTTTTGAAGTCACTTTTATTTTCCAATAACTTATTGGATGCTTCAGGCATCCAGTCAGGTCCAGATATTTTCCTCTTGCAAACAGAACCATAGTCTGTAATTATAGCTTACCACAATCTGCCCAATTATCCAGTGCTTTTTCAACTGTGTTTGTAAAAAGCAGGAGGCAATGTCTGTGCTCTGATTTCTACTCTTATCTGCAACATCTGAAAAGCCTCCAAACCCAGCTGGGAGCCAGGACTACATCAGAACTTTAAAAAAAATTTTTTTTTGAAAACACTTAGATTCCACCTTTCACCGCGCATCTCTCCTCTCTCTTCCTTCACAAACATGAATTCTTTCACATGGACACTGTGTCATATAATAAAACTCCGACTTAAAGGGCTTTCAAGAGTATTCATGCTCAACATAGTTTCCACAGTGAATCCTCTCCCGGAATTTAGTTGCTAAGCTCCATCTAAGCCCACAGCTGACACACATAACAAGCGGAGACTCTCATTCGTGCAGAGCATCCTGTGGCCTAAGCAGGCAGTCATGTCACCTTCAGTGAAACTGAGACCATCAGGCAGAGCTTCTCTTGTATCAAGGGGTTTAGAGATAGGCTCATGATTCTATGTTGACAGCAAAATTTGCACATCAGCCAAGAGTCTGACCTAGAAGAAGGAGAACTCAAGTACAAGCCAAGGGTTATTTACAGCCTTCTAGTACTCTTAAGGCAGCCTGGCAAGAACCGCTAGTAAAGCAATCGATATTTTCTCTTGTTTTTGATTCTGTCCAACCAGCAGATGAGTCATATAACTATAGCCAAGATTACCTGCTCATATTTCCCCCTTGACACAGTTAATCAGGACAGTGACAGCAGAAAGGGCCAAGAGAGGGGAAGATTCAAATATCCAGTTGCCAAAGGGAGCGTGGAAAGAGGCATAGTGAGCAGACAGACATGGTAGTAGAGTCAAGCCTTTCTGAGTTGGCAGAGAAAAACAAGTGGTTTGTAGTTACAACTTTATTTATTTATTCTTTTAGCTGATTGGAATTGTCTGGTTCAAGAAAAGTCTGGCTAACCTCCATCTAACAGGAAACTCTATCAGCACAACCAATTGATTTGGCTGTCAAAATGGAAATGTCTTGGTTGGACTATTGTTTGAAAGTTTATTATTGTCGATTCAGAGAAGCAGAAATGAACACAGTTCACAAATGTTAGCCTGGTACACATTGTCAAAAATTATCAACTTTAATTCTTGTAAGAAAGTTTCTCCACTCCAAGTCCTACTTCCTTGCTAACCAATTGCTATAAAGCCTTCTTGAAAACTTGCTTATTTTGGAAATGTCATTTCCCTAACTTACGCTGATAGTTCCAGCAATTAGTCCCTACCAAGAAAATAATTAAAAATAAAAAAATGCCCTGATTCCCAGAGAAGCATAAGTTACACATTTCAAGCAACTGTAATACTCTGATTTGGGAAATTATCAAGTGTTGCTTTATAAATGTTTTTAGGAACCACAAGGGTTTTTTCAATTGGTCAGGACATTTTCCTATTTAAACATTGATTTAGAAAATTTGCCAAGTAAACCAGGAAATCAAGAGAGCAAAATTATGCTGCACATAAAGAAAGCAGCTGCATTTTTCCAACCCTAGTAATTTAACCAGTCATTTCTTTAAACAAAATGAAGAGGGGGAAAAGAGAGAAGCAAATCTGGCAGCACTAATCTCATTTCATTACATTGACAAACCAAAATATCAGTCATCAAACATATTTGATGGAAAACATTTGTCCATTGTGTTGGTATTCTTAAAAGTGAAAACTACAATATGGTATAGGAATTTAATATCAAATTACATTTGAAGGGCCATTTCAGTAATTAAGTGAGAAAATGATTTCTAGCAGATGCCTTTTCATTTAAAAGCCTAACCCAGGCAAAATTCCTCAGCATTAAGAAAGATCAACAGTGTCACAAGATTCAGAAACCTCACACATACATGCACACAAATGTCAAGACAGAGAATGTATGTACACCTTGAACAGTGAAATAAAATATATGAGAAGATGCACTTTACAAGAGACAGATAAAGCAAGCAAGGTAAGTCTTCATCTAACATAACTACAAAAAGAAAATAAAGCCTTGCCTAAAGGTCTACGGTATGACTGGCATGCTGCTGTGTAGTTAGATATTGGCCCGATGTTTATGATTTCAAATTACATAAGTGAAATTTTTTAGATATTTGCTTAGTCTGCTGGTTAAACCCAAGTGGGAGAAACTTGCTAAAAGCTCTCCATAGGAAGGAAATATTCTCAGAATCATATTATTTAATTCACATTATCCCTTTATCCAAATTTTTGCAAAGAGAAGAGATATGTACACAAATTACAGTCAAATGGGTTTGATTGTCTAATAAAGTTTTGAACTCTATCGAGTTCAAAACTTTATTAGACAATAAACATCAGTAAATAAGAACAAGAAGAACTTCTGAAATTACTGGTATTTCAGTAGCTACCTATTCCATCCACCATCTGACCAGGCTACACCAAAAGGTCATTCATGTCTTGAAGAAGAAGCAGAAGATAAATTTATTAAATCATAAATAATATTGATGGGCCTATAATTTAAATGATCTTTCAAGGCTTTACAAAGAATAGGATGTCCTAGATTCTTTACTCATCTCCTTTGGTTCCAGGAATGTGCCATGATTACTAACTTCTGTCTTAGAGACTCTTTTTAAGAAAGCCAAAAGAGCGCCATTTTAGATTCACCAAACGATCCTTGTATTCATGTGCTAGGGCTGCCATAACAAAGTTCCACAGCCTGGGTAGCTTAAACAACAGGAACTTGTTTTAGCCTCCTCACATTTCTGGAGGGTAGAAGTCCAAGATCAAGGTGTTAGCATGATTGATTTCTTCTGAGACCTCTCTCCTTGGCTTTTAGGTGGCCACCCTCTTCTGGTGTCTTCACATGGTCTTCCATCTATGTGTATCTGTGTTCTAATCTTCTCTTCTTATAAATACACTAGCCATATTAAATTAAGACCCACCCATATGACCTCATTTTATTTTAATTACCTCTTTAAAGGTTTTTTCTACACAGACAGTCACATTTTGAGGCATCAGGTGTTAGAAATTTAATATCAGAATTTAGGGAAACACAAGTTATCTTATAACAACTTTAAAAAATGCAGGAGAAAATTTTTGTAAAATTCTTTAAATCTATTAATGAAATGAAAGAAAGAAATACTCAAGAGTCAAAAATTAAATGAAGAAGCAGCTACAAGTATTTGCCTACCACTGAGGCTGGCTTTCACCTGGAGAGCATTGGCCTAACAATACAGGTGATCTTTACCTTTGGTTCTCAAGGTCTTTAGGGCACCAAGAACAGAAGACATATCTCAGGGCATGCCTAAGGCAAGGAGTTTAATGAGAGTTGTTAATTTCCTACAGCTTCATAAAACTGAAATTCTGAAAAGAAACTTGAGATCACTTCCCAAGGTATTGTAACAAAAATTGCCTGTACCAATCCGGATGGAGTATAATCTCTGTGATCATAAATATGTTCAATAAATTTAAGTACATTTTTAAAAGACTAACATATGAGCAAGAAGCTATTCTGAATGACCAAGAAGATTTAAAGAAAAGGATTTCTCAAAATGAAAAAGGTAATAATTGAAACTAAACGCACAAGGGACTGATTTAACAACAGATCAGATGCAACTAAAGAGAGAATTACAGAAACTAGAAAATATTTCTGAAAAAATTATCCAGAATGCAGCACAGAAGAAACAGAAAATAGAAAAAAAATTTATAGAGAATAAAGTTGTAATTTCTAACATATATCTAATTAGCAATTTGGCATTTTCAGATGGAGAGGAAAGAAAAAGTAGACTGAAGCAAAAGTTGTATTGAGGAGAATATTCCAGACCTAGCTAAAAAATATCAATCTAAATATTTTAAAATTTCAGTAAAACAGAACCACATAAAAATAAATCTATACCAAAACACATTGTAGTGAATTTGTAAATATTGGGGCTCAGAGGACAATGCCCCAAAGTATTGTGCTTTGGCATGCTGAACGTTCTGTAATTAAAGGAAAGTAGAAGACCTTAGAAGCTGCCTTAGAAAAAAAGGACTTCCTAACCTTCTCTTGCCCCACCTCTCATCCCAAGTGCAGAAAGGCAGTCTGTCTGGAAGTTCTCTTATTTTCCAAAACTTCTTCCTAAGGAAATGCAATTATTTTAAATCCCTCTTTCTAGGAATCTCATCAAATAACCAAGAAAGACTAACCAATAGAGGAAAAACTAAAAATCGTCTCCAGGCCCAGACAGGTTTTTCATCTATTCTTCTGAGGGCAGCTCCACAAGATTACCTGGGACACTTTATCTGCATAATAAGACAATCTTTGTTGACAGTAAAGTTCTGCCCCTCACCTTCCTGCAATCTGTTGTTACCTCCCCAGAGCTTAGAGGAACTTTGTCCCAAGCCATTATCTGTTCTTTGAGCCCATTCATTTCCCCTAAAATTGCCTACATCTCCTCATCTCTCTCTTTCCTATGAAGAGGGTACTATTTAAGCTTCAGCCATCTGGCCCTTCTTTGAGTTTTATATTTTGTATGGCTCTCACGTACACCCGCACATTAAAATTGTGTATGCCTTTTCGCCTGTTAGTCTGTCTATTGTTAGTTTATTTCAGAGAAACTTCAGAGGGCAGAGGGAAGCTTTTCCCTTCACCCTAACACAGAACACTGCCATCAACAAAAGCAAAACCAAAGAAAAAAAAATTTAAGCTGACAGGATGATAGGAACCAGAAAGATTACCTTCAAAGAAATGACAATTTAGGGCAGGCACAGTGGCTCATGCCTATAATCCCAACACTTTGGGAGGCTGAGGCAGGTGGATCACTTGAGGTCAGGAGTTCAAGACGAACCTGGCCAACATGGCGAAACCCCATCTCTATTAAAAATACAAAAATTAGCTGGGCATGGTGGCATGCACCTGTAATCCCACCTACTTGGGAGGCCGAGGCAGGAGAATCACTTGAACCCAGGGGGTGCAGGGTGCAGTGAGCCGAGATTGTGCCACTGCACTCCAGCCTGGGCAACAGAGTAAGACTATCTCAAAAAAAAAAAAAAAAAAAAAAAGAGAATTTGGCTGAGAACTGGCTTTTTAATGGCAACAGTAAAATCAGGAGATAGTGGGAGAAATGTCTTGAAGATATTGAGAGAAAATAATTATCACCTAGAATTCTATACCACTAGGCGTGGGACTTGTGGCTTAATTTGATGCAACACAGCAAACCTTACCTGGCCTAGACATAGACATGATTGACAGATTGAATGGCTTGTATGAATGATGTTGATATAAAGACTTTTCAGACAAATGAAAACAGAGTTTTCTAAAAGCAGTTGCTAGTTAAAAGAAATTTTAATGGATATGCTTCAGATGAAAGAAAAGGTTTTACAAATGGAGAGTCTGAGATAAAGAATATAAAAAGCATAAAAAGAGCATTGAAAGTGCTAACTACATGGATAAATTCTAATCAAATGCTGACTACTTAGCACAGTAATAATAGTAATGTGTCATGTGTTTAAAAACACAACTTTTGTTTCTTTTTCCCTTTCAAGTAATGGAAGCATGAACATGTCGACTATTCAGCCTTGTTCCTGCAGATGGACAATGCCATGGTTTGATGAACAAATGCGGAGAAAGCTGGGCCCCTAAATGACTGCATGAAGACACTTTGCCACCTGACCCCCTCACTACAGAACTAGTATATAAAAAAGAAATTGACTTTCAATATCTTCAAGTCATTGTATTTTTGACATTAGAGTATACCCACATCTAAATTACACGCCCTAGCATTTAATTTTGATCACTCACTTCTAACTTACATAATACTGTTGTGAACTACTTTAAAGAATGCCAGAAAATGTATATACTTAATGACAAACTCAAAATTTAAAAAATAAATGACAGGACTACAAAGAGAAATAAACAAATGTTACACCAGGATGGAAGATTTTCACACAATTCTCTCTAGCATGCAAAAACAATTATAAGGATGCAGATAATGTTACCAGCACAATTAATGAGCTTGAACTAATGAATATATTTAGAACATTAGTCCCCAAAATGGTGAAATACGCACATTGTTCTAGCATATGTGGAATATTTATGAAAAATTACTACATACAGGGTCACAATAGTGTTGATAAACTTCAAAAGATTATTTTTACAAACTTTATTTTATGCATATAGTTCAATTAAGTAAGAAATTAATCACAAAAATATGACTTAAAAAACCCATACATGGCCGAGCACAGTGGCTCATGCATGTAATCCCAGCACTTTGGGAGGCCGAGGTGGGCAGATCACGAGGTCAGGAGATTGAGACCATCCTGTCCAACATGGTGAAAACCCCATCTCTAGTAAAAATACAAAACTTAGCTGAGTGTGGTGGCATGCACCTGTAATCCCAGCTACTCAGGAGGCGGAGGCAGGAGAATCGCTTGAACCCAGGAGGGGGAAATTGCAGTGAGCCAGGATCACGCCACTGTACTCCAGCCTGGGTAACAGAGTAAGACTCCATCTCAAAAAAAAAAAAAAAAAAAAAAACCCGAACATTTAAACATTTAAATTAAGAAAAACACCTCTCCCTGACGTGATTATTATGCATTGCATGCCTGTATCAAAATATCTCATATAACCCATATATAGACCTACATGTTATGTACCCATAAAAAATTAAAATAAAAAAAGAAATACACTTCTAAACTGATTAGACACTTACCATATCTGTTCTAGATAGGGTCATATGCATAGTTCTTACCCACAGATTGTGAATGACAGCAATATATTATTTCCAATCTAAATCAGTTAAGAGCAGCTGGGCTTCACACACTTTTCTTTTTTCTTCAGTGACTTTCAAGACAATGTGTTAAAGATGGTAGCGGTACAAGATAGAAGAAGCCTGCATTCTTGAGTTACTTATTGCAGGATGGCTACCTTAGAGAGCCACCTACCAGGAATATCAGCATTGATCTCTAAGAGCATGAAAAATAAACATTAATTGTTTTAAGCCACTGAGATTTTGGAATTACTTGTTATAGCAGCTAATGCAGCTTATCCTGTTCTCCTGACTGTCTCAACACTACTGAGATAGACTTCATAAGATTATAGTTAGAGATTCTTGTATTACTCTTTTCTCTCAATGGATGTACAGGACAAAATTTCCTCAAAAGCTACAGAGTGGAGTCAATTCTTAAGTAAGATGAGTTCATCATGTTGCATAGAAGTTAAGCAGCTTAGCATTTGGAGTCAGACAGATATGAATTTGAATATTGGCATCACCACTTAATTGAAACAGGATCTTGAGTCAATCATTTTTCTTCTTTCTCTGAGTTCATTTCCTCATCTGTAAAATAGCTATAGTCCTTTGAGTTTTAATAATTGTCTCAGGATTAAAGGAGAGAAAAATAGGTAAAATGCATAGCATGGTGTCTCCTTCATAGTCATTGCTCTCATTATTACAAAACTATTTTATTTAAAAGTAATATACTTCAATTAGAACCAATAATAGAATCTTTCTGTGAATGCTCTGCCCTCAGCCCTCCCCTAGTCTCTGCCCACAACTTTTTCTCTTCTGCTAACTTCCAACCCCACATGTGGTTACACAAGGTCTAAGAAAAACAAAAGTACCCATATAGAAAGTGGATGCAAAGTTATATTAACAACCAAATATCAACATGAAGTCCCATGACCTACAGCTGGACTCTAAAGCCTCCAAGAATGCAGTTCCAGCCTAGGGAAACCCAGTTCAATTCAGTTATGGCTCCTGCTCTTTGATTAATGTGAAAGTTCCCTTTATCCTTCTAAATAAACCCCTATTTTACTTGGGCAAACTTAGGTAGCAAATTTCCGTTCCTTGCAACCAAGAAGTCTGAACTAGTACAATTTATTCACATAACTTGAGTTATTATTTTCTTTTTCACTCTAAAGTAGCAGATACTTTGTCTGCATGCCAAAGTTAGTGCATGACACCAAAACAGAAAGGTATGAAGGCTACACACCCTCAAGTTTGCTTGAGAACACATTTGACTCTTATTTTACTAAATCAACGCCATTGCTGTGCTGAAGACAATGTCTGTAGCTTTCCCATACGTGGCAATGAGCTCATTCCACCACTCAGTTCTCTTGGGGATTCTTCAATTCCTTTGGAATCTTATGCAAATAAAACAGTAGCCCCTTGGCAGCAACATTTAATCCATGTTCAAAGTAATCCAAGTGTCTTCATAGGTCAAAACTCCACAGACATTCCATTAAGTAAAAATTATAAATTATAATTAGTGTAAATATGAATAATGTAGACTGAGGCAGAGCACTAAAAGATGAAAGAATTTGAAATAAAAACCCCAAATAAAATGGAATAAGTGAATTTTTTGGCCTCCAACCTTACTCAACAATTTGCTAATGTTTTCAAGACAGCAAATACTTTTAAACTCCCCTCAAGACTTTTTATAAAAGTAGAAGCCCTGCCCAAAGGCAAACACTGCATTTATGTAGGTCTTTGGGACCAAGGAATGTGTGGCTACTTCTGACAGACAAGGCTTTTATCTACTTGGGAAACTCATGCTGGAGCATGCAAACCCATACACTGTATTCCAATGTGTTTTGCTTGAGGCAATTTGGAGTTGTTGCATTTAATTACCTCTGATCCAATACTTTGATACCTTGATTAATAAATCCTGGGGGAGAAATCGCTTTAGGAAAGTCAATTTAATTGTCAGAGGGACAGTCTGGCTCCTCAACACTGCCATTTGTGATTAAGGAGGAAGGCATTGGAGATAGCTAAGAAACAGTCCTCTCATCATTTTAGCTCTATGAGGAAAGAGATGTCACTGCCAGTATTCCACAGTGTGATTATATGGGTGGGACAGACATCAGCTACTGGGTGGGGCCTCTGTACTACTGGAAGAGATCCAACTGAAAGGTTTAAAAGACTCCCAATGTCATGCTGACACCACTAGATATGAAGGCCAACCCCTGAGAAAAATAAGAAAGAAAAAAATTATCCTAGATTACCTCCATTGCAATCCCTCTACAGTCAATACCCATGTCCTATAGATCCTCCCTCTAAAATGTGTCTCAAACTTACTCTTTCCTTTCCATTCCTACTATCAATGCCTTCATCAAGCCGTCATCATTTCTCCACCACAGCCTGCTGACTGTACCCTTCATCCAAATATCAACCCCCTGCAAAACTGCTATATAATCTTTCTGTTACATAAATATGATCATACAACATCCTCTTTAAACTCTCTAAAGCTATCACATCATATACTACAAAGTTCCCTGTTTCGAGTTCCCCATGAAATCACATGCAAATTTTGGTGCATATGTTAACTTTTTTCTGAATAAAAGTATTGTAACTTTCATCAGATTGTCAAATGGGTCATTGACCTGAAAAGCTAAGGCCAACTAGTCCACACACCAAGTTCAAACTCTTCTGCTTTGTATACAAGATCACCCATGAGCTGCCTACCTTCCCCAGACATACTACCTGCCACTCTGCTGTGGCTTCTAACTATACAAAATGTTTCCTACCTCTGGGACTTGTACCTTGTAATTCCTTCTCCCTACAATATTCACTTGACTAATTCCTACTACTGTTTCATCATCTCTTCCTCTGTGAAAAATCTTTGAAGCTTCCATCCAATGACCAGACAGAATTAATGGTTTTCCCTTTTGTGTTCCTAGTCATGTTCACACTTCCATTAAAGCATTTATGCATTGACTAATTATCTGCTTAAATATCAGTTTTCCTACCAAGAGTGAGCTTCATAAGGGCAAGAATCATTTCTTAAATGCCTGCCCTGCCAAGTGTGGGAATCTACTTCTCTGAATATACTACTGTATTCCTTTTTTATTTTTTTTTTGAGATGGAGTTTCACTCTTATTGCCCAGGCTGGAGTGCAATGGCATGATCTTGGCTCACTGCAATCTCTGCCTCCTGGGTTCAAGCGATTCTCCTAGCTCAGCCTCCTGAGTAGCTGGGATTACAGGCACCCACCACCACGTTTGGCTAATTTTCTTTCTTTTTTTTTTTTTTTTTTTTTTTTGTATTTTTAGTAGAGATGGAGTTTCACCATGTTGGCCAGGCTGGTCTTGAACTCTTGACCTTAGGTGATCCACCTGCCTCAACCTCCCAAAGTACTGGGATTACAGGCATGAGCCACTGTGCCAAGCCTATTATATTCTTACATTATTTATTATCTGTATCATTAATACAGGTATAGACTCCTGTCAGCTGGAGTTATGCAACTGCAGTGGGATTTATTTGCAGTTATTAGAATGTACAATAACAGCTGTCCTGCCTTTGATAATCTAAGAAAACCTATGGGTCTCAACTCCTAAATATGCATGATCACACATAACAAGATTTTACATAGATTATTAGGGGGTTCTGTGTTCCATTTGTAAAGATTCAGGAATGCCAGGTTAAAAACTCTTATCTATAATAATAAAGTTTTTCATCAGAAAGAGACATAAACTGCATTCTTTTTATCTACCCTTGGTATTTCAATCCCAGCAGCAGAACTAAAACTTTTCCTTAAAAAGAAAATAAATTTTGAAATCAGATAAAACTGATCTTGAAATTCAACTGAGTCACTTTAACTGTGTGACCCTAGACCAGTTATTTAATAATTGACATCCTGGATCTTACCTCACCTCTACAATGGGAAATGAAAGCTGTCCAATGGGGTTGCATAAAGACTAAATGAAGCATCTCAAGTAAAAGGGCTAGAGGAAAGGTAACCCTCCATAAATGCTAGTACCTTCCTTCCCATCCCACCTCACTGCACCTCTCAAATGAACTACATAAACCAGTTTTAAATGACTATGCAGACCATGTTTCTCTCTTTCCCTACCTGTCTCCCACAGGTTAATATTCCTTCTGGTACTATTGGATGAGGAGCTCCTTTTCACTTCTTCTGTCTTCACATACTGTTCTCCCTGTGTCTGTCTCTGTTTTCATATGGCCATCTTCTTAAAAGGACACCATATTGAATTGGGCCCCACCTACTCCAATATATCTCATCTTAACTAATTACACCTGCAATGGCCCTATTTTCAAATAAAGTTACATTTGGAGTTACTGGAGATTAGGACTTCTATATATATATATATATATATATATATATATATTTTTTTTTTTTTTTTTTTTTTTAAGGAGGTTGGGGGAAACAATTCAGCTGCTAACAACCAGCAGATGTGAAAACAAAGTGCCAAAGAGAGAAAAGAGAAGCTAGACAAGAAATTTTAAGAAATAATGGCCAAGATTTTTCTAAAATTGAAAAGAATTATCAACTAACAGATTCAAAAGCTCAGCAAATTTAAACAGGATAAATACAAAGAAAGCCACACAGTGGCACATCAAAGTCAAACTGCTGTAAATTTAAAAAAGAAAAAAATCACAAAAGCAGCTGGAGGAAAAAAAGACAGAGAGAGAGAGATGTTAAATTCAAGGTAGAAAGAGCAATAAACACAGCTGACTTTTATACAATAAGTATAGAAGACACAGGACAATGGGACAATATCTTTAAAGTGTTGTAAGAAAAATAAACTGCCAACCTAAAAATCTATACCCAGCAAAATATATATATCAAAAATGAAGGTGAAATAAATCTGTTTTCTGACAAGCAAAACATGGGCATATTCGCCATCAGCAGCCAGTGTTACATAAAGTTCTTTATAATGAAAAGAAATTATTCCAGATGGATACATTGAGACAGAGGAAATATGGAAGAGCACCAGAGGGGCAAATATGTGAGAAAATATTAGAAAGTTATTTCTGATATGTTAAAAGGTGCTTACTATGTAAAGCAATAACAATAACAATGTATTTAGATGTGTATAACATATGTAAAAGTAAAATATATGACAAATTAGCACTAAGGAGTAGTAAACAGAATTATACTGTGGTAAGATTCTAACATTTGTGTGTGTGTGTGTGTGTGTGTGGAGTGGTAAAATACTAATTCAAAGTCAACTGTGATAAGATGTATATTGTAACCTCTAGTCCTCAAATAAAAATATCCAAAAAAGTGTAAGTAAAAAGCCTATCAAAGGGATGAAATGGAATAATAATAATAATTGATTTGTCACAAAACAGGCATGAAAGCAGAACAAAAGGGAAAAAAAGTGATGTTTCAAATAAAAAACAAAGAGCAAGATAGTAGACATAATACCAGCTATATGTAAATTTTAAGGCAAGAAGTATAACCAGAGATAAAGAGAATAAAAATGATTTTTAAAAAGTTAATTCAACAGTAAGATAAGAAAACTAAACGTGTATATCTAGTAGCATAATTTCATAATATGAACTACACATTGACAGAATAAAGGAGAAAAATCAAAGAAATAAAGAGAAATCTAAAAACTCGTAAGTACAACTGGAAATTTAAGTATTATCAATATTTCTCACATCTATCTAAAAAACAGTGAAAAAGAAAAATGATGGGAAGCCATGGAAATTTGTGACTCATTGTTAGAGAAAGAGATTCTCAGATGGACACATGAGCAGTTTTTTTTAGAAGGCACTTAGGGTAGATCCACACAGAAATTTCAAGGTGAAAGTGGTTTGTGAAACTGCTGTATTAACCCTGCAATTTAGTTCAAAGTGTAAAGCAAAATCCAGGAGCTAAGCTACCAGTCCTTTATCTAGAGATAGTACCATCCTAAATTCAGATAGGATTACTATTTTATTAAATGCCTTTGTTTGTAAGCATTTTTAGATGGGAACCTAACATTAGGATGCACCATATGAAATTGCTGTTTCAGTAGGTCAAAACTGGTTGAACATCAACAATGTCATACATTTGACCTAATATACTTACATGTGTATACTGTAATATAAAAATAAATTTCTCCTTTAGAGTTTTCACACATCAGAACATACTTAATGTTCTCACAGCATTTTTGAGTGATACAAAGTGTTGTTGGTAGAAAGATAATCTCTAATGAGTAGAAAATACTCCGTTAAACCCATCTCTCTAGATAGACAGACAGACAGGCAGGCAGGCAGGCAAGCAGAGACAGACAGGTATAGAATGTTAAAAGTGACAGTACATACTACTATCATATTTTAACTATTAGTTTTACAAATGACATCAAACAGAGCTCCCTACAGATATCCACATTGTGAAATGTTCATCCCCTTAAAATACGCTGTTTCAAATGAGTCAATAGTCATTTCAGGTAAACAGAGCCTTTACTGAGTTTTTGTCATTTGTCTTGATTCTTAACAAACTCTTTATGACTACTCCATGATCTGTTCTCTGCCTATGCTATACCTTATTTTCTCCTGCTCCTAATCCCCTTCCTCTGTTGCTACAATCTAGCACCTACAGCCACTAAGACCTCACACTTCAGCATCTTGATTGAACCATTAGTCTCCAATTCATTGATCCATTTTAGCCACAGTATCTCTTTCACAATAGGTTCTATTCTTATCCGTTGGCTTAGAGTCAGGCCTTAAACTGCCAAGCCCCCAACAATCAATGAAACGAAAATTTTTTTATTATTTATCTCATTTTTTTCTTTCTTCAAAATGTCAAGAAAAAATAAATCAAGGTGACTGAAAGATAATGATAAACTTTTTTCACCTATAGAATATATTAATTATGCTTAAAATGCTTTGTTAAAACACTGAACCCTAAATTAAAAGGGTTTTTAAGGCCGGGCACAGTGGCTCACGCCTGTAATCCCAGCACTCTGGGAGGCCGAGGCAGGCAGATCACAAGTTCAGGAGATCGAGACCATCCTGGCTTACGTGGTGAAACCCCATCTCTACTAAAAATACAAAAAATTAGCCAGGCGTGGTGGCGGGCACCTGTAGTCTCAGCTACTCAGGAGGCTGAGGCAGGAGAATGGCATGAACCTGGGAGGTGGAGCCAAGATCGCACCACTGCACTCCAGCCTGGGTGACAGAGCAAGACTCCGTCTCAAAAAAAAAAAGGAAAAAAGAAGGGGGGAGGGGGTTAAGATATGCTAAAGGTCAAAATATTATTATGGAATCATGCTTATAACTGCTAATGATATAAAAATAGTACATGAAAAGACATTCTAGAAACTTTTGACAAATAGGCAAGATAAATACATGCCACACGTCATTGTCTTGCCAAAATTCTTACAGCCATTTCCAGGGTCAAACTTTACTAAGGCAGACTCACTAAAACATAAACCTCCAATAATAACTCATCCATGATGACAACTAGGATCGATTTGATGGTTAAAGGTGAGTCACTCAGGAAATATGAATTTGCTGAGATTATAAAGAGAATTACTAGTAAGAAAGAAAGAAGTCACCAGCCTCCTGAACTCATACCCATAGAACCATCTAGGTCTACAAGCATAATTATTTCACAACCATGGAAATAATTTTTTCCCTTGGACAGATTTATTGAAGCTAAGAAAGAGTTTGAATTAAAAGAGAATGTATTTCCCCTCCAGATCATGAATAAATGTGGAAAGAAAAGAACAAAGTATACATTTAAAATGTTTCTTATTGACTTGGTTAAAAAGGCTTATACATTTTAAAAATTATATTAATATTTTAAGTAATGTAATTAAACATTTAACAAACACGTTTCTGTTTTTAAAATAATTTTACTTTGTTATTGAAGAAATTTTAAATGACTTAAATATTAATTATTTTACTTTCATTTATGCCCATAAAGAATTAGCTGTTACAGGAATTGCTGTCCCATCGTTTACATTTAGAAATACACACAAAATACTTGAAACAACTCTTTTTAGACACTGACAGCAGGCAGCACAGGAAATTAATTCCTGAGTGGAAGAAAACAAATTAAATAAGCTCCAGGATTGCTCCCAGCTTACTGCCTGGAAGCATTTGCCAGGCTAAAGGGCCAGGATGGGGAGCTCATCAGTTCTTTCAGAACTGAGGAAACAAAGATCAGGACATTCAGGGAAGTTGAAGCATCTAATGTTTTTGCAGGGCAGAGTACTAGAGAAGCAGCAGCTATGTGGAAAGAGAGCTCTGGAGACGTGAAGAAAGGTCCCTTGTTGTCTTCGCTGAAGTACTAATCCATGTATGCATCAGGTACAACTTCATGAGGTTGCAGGAAGAACTACTAGAAATCAGTAGGCCAAACAATTCCCAGAGCTAAAACAAGGTGGGAAATGGTTTGCATCTCACCAGCCAGAGTGGAGATGTAGGGCCCAAGGCACTTCATAAGATGTGGGGCCCAAGGCAGACTTATCAGAAGGGTCCTCCGTTAGCAGTGAGGCTAAATTGTCCCTAGAATAAAGGCTACTCTGGAACTGTCATTACAAAGCTTAAAAACAAGTCTCAAAAACATAAAACTGATCCCAAGTTATGGGCCAGAACATAGTCTAAGACTCCTTAAAGGAATCCAACAAAAGCTTAGTAATCCACAAGATAAAAGTCTTAGTGTGAATGGTCAGCAACCAATGAAAAATTAGCACACTTGCAAGCAAAGAAGAAGGAAAATACACCCTTATCCAGGAGACAAACCAATTAATAGAAATCGACCCAGAAATAATAAAAATGATGGAAGTTATCAGATAAAATCCTTAAAAATTCCTTTTAAAATCTTATAATTATGCCCAAGGTTGTCAAGATACCCAAAAAAGCCATATCTTAGATAAATACCAGTCATTTGGAGTCTTGATTCTGGTGATTCTAATATGATATACCAAATATGTCCATGATAACCTTGTAAATTAGATACCATTAGTCAATCCATTCACATTCTCCTATAAAAAAAAATTCCTTTGGCTCCCCATTCCTTTCAAAAGAAAACCCAAATTATAGGGTATTGTTTCCCAAAGAAATGCCCTAGGCCAAGGCTCAGAACACCTTCTCTGTAAACAGCCAGATAGTAAACATTCTGGGCTTTACAGGCCATATGGTACCTGTTGCAACTATTCAACACCGCCTTTGTAGAGTGAAAGTAGCCATAGACAACATGTACACGAATAGGCATGGCTAAATTTGGTCATCAGGCCATTGTTTGCTAACCCTTGCTCTAGAGCTATCCAATACTAAAAGCCACTTGCCACCGTGACTATTAAATTGAAGTTTAAGTTATTTAAAATTAAAATGAAATTAAGTAGAATTAAAACTTCAGTTTCTCAATTGAGCATGAGGCACATGTGGACACCTCAGATACAGAACATTTCCATTACCACAGAAAATTGTTGAAAAGTACTGCTCAAGGGCCAACGTGCATTAAAATTACTTTATGTTATTTGTAAATGTAGATTTCTTCACCTATCTAGGCATGTTGAACAAGACTCTCTGAAGCTGAAATCCAGATTTCTACAGAATGAGTCATATGTGTACTAAATCTGAAGAACTGCTGGCTAGGGTATGAGGTTCTTAACACAATCTCATCACAGGTTAAAGGTTGTAATCCTAACTGCTTTATGCCTTTTGATTATTTCCTCTTGTGTACCTGCCTATTATTATCACCCAATTTAATATGTCACACTTTATAATTGAACCATATGAACTAGCACATCTGACTACGGTAATGAGACAAACAGAAAAAAGACTTGTTACCCTAAAGAAATCTGATTAGTGTCCTCTTTTACAAAATGCACTTAAAATTATCTCATTTTCTACATTAAATTATTAAGAAGGAATAAAAAACACCTGTCTCATTTTCCATAAATATTACTCTTGCTCCATTTGAGGTCTCTCCTTACTTGGGTGTGCCTTTTAGTAAATGAAGAGATATACCTGCTTAACACAAATGTGAAACATAGTATTTCAGTGTGTGGGATCTATAGCTAGACTACTTGGATTCAAATCCCAGTTCTACCAATAATTATCCTGTGTGAACCTGAGCAAGTAACTCAACCTCTCTGTGCCCCAGTTTCGTCGTTTATAAATGATGAAAACATCTGTAGATACTACATTAGGTTCTTAGGATGACATATGTTTGTATATGCAAGAAACTGAGTACAGTAAGTGCTATATGGTAAATACTGTACGTTACAGTGATTTTTATTGTATCAGCATTAAGGTAAAATTTTACATCAGTAACATTAATTAACAAATCATCCTATTATAAATCAGATACCTTGGACTCATTATAATTGAACTCCTTTAACATATATGTATGTCATGTATGTTATAAATAACACTATTATGGGATGTAAGCAATGTTGAAGCCTGAAGTATTGTTGAAAATAGGCATCGTTTTTATGTGTGCACTGAAGACTCTCTCCTACTTTTATCATTCCCTCTATTATCTTTATTTTTCAAACATTCGAAAATACTAAAATGGAATTTTACTCAGCCTGAATACAGATGCTTGCATTTATGTGTCTACATCATTTAGGAACAGAAGCTGAAGCAAAAGGAAAAGTATAGATTTGCAGATAAATTATAGCATGCTTATCCTTTGTGTGTCAGTTCTCTATTGCCACAGTAAACTGCATAACAAAGAACCACAAAACCTCAGGCATACAAAAATAAACATTTACATCTGTTCATGACTCTTAATTGGTTGGCATTCTGTTCAGATGAGCTGTGCTTGGTAGGGCTCACTTATGGTCAGCAGTCAGTTTGGGGTTGACTAGGCAGTTTTGCTGAAGTTGACTGGGATCTCTCATATATCTGGGGCCTCAAGTGGGGGAACTGGGCTGACTCAGCTCTATTCCATATGTCTGATGATCCATCAGACTAGCCTAAGAATTTTCTTATGATGTAGGCAGAAGAGCAAGAAAAAGGAAGCCCAATCATTCAAGTTTCCCATTAACCAAAGCAAGGCCTTTAAGCCCAGAGTCAGAGTGGGAGAGGACCACAAAGATACAGGGCAAACAGCATGATATAAGGAAGCCATTAACTAGGGCCATTGATACAATCAACCTACTACACTCTGTTTCATAAATTTTAGCAATTCTTTTTCTTGAGCTAAACTCCCTGTCTTTCACTGTCATATAATTGCCAGGGTTTTGAATTTAGCAAATGTTTCTTTGTTGAAATGTATGTAGTGCACTTGTGTCACTAAGTCACATATATCTTTTTAAAAATATTTGAATTCCAGGGTCAACTAGTGCTATGGTTTGGATGTGGTTTGTCCCCTCCAAAACTCCTGTGGAAATTTGATCCCCAATTTGGCTGTGTTGGGAAGTGGTGTTTAGTGGGAGGTGTTTGGGTCATGGGGCAGATCCCTCATTAATAGATTAATGCCCTCCCATAAGGATGAGTCAGTTCTAGTTCTCCTGGAGATAGGTTAGTCCCCATGAGAGTTGGTTGTTTAAAAAAAAAAAAAAAAACCTGGCTTCCTAGGTTTCTCTCTCTTGCTTTCTCTCCGCGTAAGCTCTTTGCACATGCCCACTCGCCTCCTGTTTTCCACCATGAGTTGAAGCAGTCTGAGACTCTCACCAGATGTAGATGCCCAATCTTGAACCTTCCAGCCACCAAAATCATAAGCCAAACACACCTCTTTTCTTTATAAAATACATAGCTTTGGGTATTCTGTTATAGCAACACTGAACAGACTAAGGAACTAACAGATTTCCATTTTTCTATATTCTCACTCAATCCTACATAAAATGGATTATCTCTGATTAAATGTGCCACTTTCTAAATCTTAACTTGTCTTCTTAGAACGTGAGAGTAACATTGATAATATAAAATAATCAAAGATTATGTGATTTCCAGTAATTGTCCAGGTAATTAAAAGTCAATTTGGTATTATTATAAGGCTTAAAAGTATTTTCTTACTTAGCATTGGGGGCATCTGCCTTCTTCATCTTGAAAACTTTACTATGATATCTCATTAGCTTATAATTCCTTGCAATAAAATCAGAATTGTTTTATTGCTACCAGCTATGCTATCAGATTTTACATAAAGCTTTTGAGGCATGTTTTTTGAAATAGATAGAAAAACTTTAAAACTTTATAAGATTTCTTTTTTACTATTCTTCTAAGTAAATATTCAGGTACCAATAATAGCTGAACACTGTTGTTGTCGTTGTTGTTGTTTAAGACAGAGTCTCACTCTGTTGAAGAGGCTGGAATACAGTGGCATGATCTCGGCTCACTACAACCTCCACGTCCCAGGTTCAAGTGATTCTCCTGCCTCAGCCTCCCAAGTAGCTAAGATTATAGGCATGCACCACCACACTCGGCTAATTTTTTATATTTTTCGTAGAGATGGGGTTTCACCATGTTGACCACGCTGGTCTCAAACTCATGACCTCAAGTGATCCGCCTGCCTCAGCTTCCCAAACCAAATACTGTTTTTGATACCTAAAAACAAAAGTTAATCTAAGGCAAGTTCTCAGTCTATTCTCTGCACTCAGAAAGGCTTTCTAAAATGAATCTAAATGATGAATTAGAGACAATATTCAATATGTTTATCAAGACTTTAATTATTGTCACATCTTTATATGAACAATTTTCTTAAAAATTTCTGCTCAAGTCCAACACAAGCACTCACTCAAACCACAAAGCAATATTATACCTAAGAAGTTGTCCATACAATGCCATGTACTTCGTAAACATGCCAGCCAAAAAAAAAAAAAAGAGCTATCTGTTCAGGAAAGTAAAGGGATGAGATTCTCTTGAAATCAGATGTCTTCCTAAATTTCTTTTCAATCCTAAATTTTACAGTACATAGTCCCTTTGAATTCAATTCTTGCTGCTATGCAAAGTTTTTCTCGGTAAATA
Organism: Symphalangus syndactylus; assembly: GCF_028878055.3. Classification (NCBI taxonomy): domain Eukaryota; kingdom Metazoa; phylum Chordata; class Mammalia; order Primates; family Hylobatidae; genus Symphalangus; species Symphalangus syndactylus. The sequence goes on along the minus strand of NC_072425.2, from coordinate 62,897,002 downwards.
CATGGGGCCTGAAAGAAGTAAGAAAACCACAGCTTCCTTTATCTGTTCATTTTCATTGTCATCACCTCCTTTACTGCAGAAATATATGGATGCAAACTCCCTGCAAAGATAGGGTATACATGGCTTCTTTTTGAAATTTTGGCTTCTTTTTAAAATGATATGTATGTTTATAGACACTGAGAGTACATTAAGTACACAGAAAATGCAACACGTTTTCTTAACAATCCAGACACATGTGTAATTTATGAATCATCAATTTTGTGTCATGATTCAAAATTCTAATTGTCTTATGAGCATATGTCTTGGAAGACATTTCTAATGATACAAACTAGAGGAATTATAGCCCTGTTTTTGGTTGGTCTGAACATAATAATTTTGATGCTATGAAAATTTAAGTTCCATGCCTAGTGTCCATAAAATGTTTAATAGCCACTAAATGACAAGCAGCTTTTGAAATCACTTCCAACTGAATACGTTTTTCTTTGAAGGGTAGAATGATGTCCAACATTTGCTTGTTATCAATGGGTTTTTTGGTTAAAAATCAAATAACAACTATTTAAATAACTCTAGCCAAACATTGCAAGACTTTACATCATGTCTAAGAGAAATTTTGAACCTTGTGTTCTAAGAGTAAATTGTTTCTTCAAACAGAGAGATTATTCCAAAAACCAGATGTGACGATAGAATCTGATAAAGGAAGTTTACCTTTTATAAGCAATTGACAAATAATTTACATTTAATGCTTTTCGCCTTTAGAAGAAATAAGACAAACGTGCTTTGCTCAATTTCCTAATCTTCAGACTAAAAAATGAAATATACAAGCTGTCAAATGTGAGACCTCACTGACAAACTGAAACCTATTACAAAATAAAGCTTAGTGTTGCTTAGTTGATATTGTGATATTATTTTCAGTGAAGTAAGAGTATATTCAGGCAAGTTGTAAAATAATATGAATGATCCCTTTTTTCTCTTATGCATGAGAAAAAATGAATAATACTTTCATTGCATGCGAGATTTAGAAAATTTGTCCTTTCTTATTTTTCCTAGCAGTTACATAGGTGGTTAACAGACTGGGCTTTAGAATAGAAATGACTTAGGTTCAAATTCTTCTTTTTTTTTGGGACAGAGTCTCGCTCTGTGGCCCAGGCTGGAGTGCAGTGGTGCCACCTCGGCTCACTGCAAGCTCCGCCTCCCAGGTTCACGCCATTCTCCTGCCTCAGCCTCCCAAGCAGCTGGGACTACAGGTGCCCACCACCACACGCCACTAATTTGTTGTATTTTTAGTAGAGATGGGGTTTCACTGTGTTAGCCAGGATGGTCTCAATCTCCTGACCTCATGATCTGCCCACCTCAGCCTCCCAAAGCGCTGGGATTACAGGCGTAAGCCACCATGCCCAGTCAGGTTCAAATTCTTTATTTTTTTGAGGCAGCGTCTCACTGTGTTGCCCAGGTTGGAGTGCAGTGGTGCAGTTTTGACTCACTCCACCTCCTGGGCTCAAGCAATCCTCCCACCTTAGCCTCCTGAGCAGCTGGGACCACAAACATGCACCATCACGCCTGGGTAATTTTCTTGTATTTTTGGTAGAGATAGGGAGGGTTTCAGCATGTTGTTCAGGCTGGTCTTGAGCTGGATTCCTCAGCTCAAGCAATTCACCTGCCTCAGCCTCCCAAAGTGCTGGGATAACAGGCATGAGCCACTGCACCCCACCGCTTTATCTTTAAACTTTTATTCTTTTTACAAAATAGAGACTGAGTCTTGCTATGTTCCCCAAACTGGTCTTGAACTCCATACTCAAGCAATCAACCCACCTCAGCCTCTCAAAGTGCTGGGATTACAGGCATACGCCATGGCTCCCGGCCATAGGTTCAAATTCTGATAATAATTTGAATCTGTAATTCATTCTGAGCTAAGAGCAATAAAAAAATAAATTCTTAGAAACACGCAACCAACCAAGACTGAATCATGAAGAAACAGAAAATCTGAACAGACTCATAACTAGAACTGTAGCTAGTAAGGAGATTTTATCAGTGATCAAAAATCGATCAACAACAACAAAAAAGCCTGGGACCAGAGGACTTCATGGGTGAATTTTGCCAAACATTTAAAGAATGACCACCAACCCTTCTGCTACTTTTCCAATAAATGGAAGAGGAGGAGGGAATACTTTTTTTATTTTATTTTATTATTATACTTTAGGTTTTAGGGTACATGTGCACAATGTGCAGGTTTGTTACATATGTATCCATGTGCCATGTTGGTTTGCTGCACCCATTAACTCGTCATTTAGCATTAGGTATATCTCCTAATGCTGTCCCTCCCCCTTCCCCCACCCCACAACAGTCCCCGGAGTGTGATGTTCCCCTTCCTGTGTCCATGAGTTCTCATTGTTCAATTCCCACCTATGAGTGAGAACATGCCGTGTTTGGTTTTTTGTCCTTGCGACAGTTTACTGAGAATGATGGTTTCCAGTTTCATCCACGTCCCTACAAAGGACAAGAATTCATCATTTTTTACGGCTGCATAGTATTCCATGGTGTATATGTGCCACATTTTCTTAATCCAGTCTATCGTTGTTGGACATTTGGGTTGGTTCCAACTCTTTGCTATTGTGAATAGTGCCGCAATAAACATACGTGTGCATGTGTCTTTATAGCAGCATGATTTATAATCCTTTGGGTATAAACCCAGCAATGGGATTGCTGGGTCAAATGGTATTTCTAGTTCTAGATCCCTGAGGAATCACCATGTTGTCTTCCACAATGGTTGAACGAGTTTACAGTCCTACCAACAGTGTAAAAGTGCTCCTATTTCTCCACATCCTCTCCAGCACCTGTTGTTTCCTGACTTTTTAATGATGGCCATTCTAACTGGTGTGAGATGGTATCTCATTGTGATTTTGATTTGCATTTCTCTGATGGCCAGTGATGATGAGCATTTTTTCATGTGTCTTTTGGCTGCATAAATGTCTTCTTTTGAGAAGTGTCTGTTCATATCCTTTGCCCACTTTTTGATGGGGTTATTTGTTTTTTTCTTGTACATTTGTTTGAGTTCATTGTAGATTCTGGATATTAGCCCTTTGTCAGATGAGTAGGTTGCAAAAATTTTCTCCCATTCTGTAGGTTGCCTGTTCACTCTGATGGTAGTTTCTTTTGCTGTGCAGAAGCTCTTTAGTTTAATTAGATCCCATTTGTCAATTTTGGCTTTTGTTGCCATTGCTTTTGGTGTTTTAGACATGAAGTCCTTGCCCACGCCTATGTCCTGGATGGTATTGCCAAGGTTTTCTTCTAGAGTTTTTATGGTTTTAGGTCTAACATGTAAGTCTTTAATCCAGCTTGAATTAATTTTTGTATAAGGTGTAAGGAAGGGATCTTTCAAACTTATTTTATGAGGCTAGCATTACCCTGATACCAAAGCTAGACAAAGACACCACAAAATAAATAAATAAATAAAAATAAAAAAAAACCCTTCAGGCCAATATCCCTGATGAACGTAGATGCAGAAATCCTCATCAAAATATTAGGAAACTGAATTCAATTGCACATTAAAAGGATTATACATCATGACCAAGTGGGATTTATTCCTGGAATGGAAGGGTGGTTCAACAAGGGAAAAATCAATTAATGTGACATTAAGAAAATAAAGGATAAAACTCACATGACCATCTCAATAGATGCAGAAAAAGCATTTGACAAAACTCAACACCCTTATATGATTAAAAAAACAAACAAAAAACAAGAATAGTAGGCAATTACCTTAACATAGTAAAACCTACAACAAATATCACGGTCCACAGTGAAAAACAAAAAACTTTTCCACTAAGATCAAGAACAAAGCAAAGATGCTCACTCTCACCACTTCCATTCAACACAGTAGTGGACATCCTAGCCTGAGGAATTAGACAAGAGAAAAAGTAAAAGGCATCTAAACTAGAAAGAAAGAAGTAAAATTATTTCTACTTGGAAATGACATGATCTTATATTTATAAAAAACCCTAAAGATTCCACATAAAAACAACTGTTAAAACTAACAAAGTCAGTAATGTTGTAGGTACAAAATCAATATACAATATTCAGTGGCATTTCCATATACTAACATCAAACAACCTGAAAAAGAAATTAAGAAAACAATTCCATTCACAATAGCAACAAAAAGAATAAAATATCTAGAAATAAACTTAACTAAGGAGTTTGTATACCAAACACTACAAAACACTGCTGAAAAATGCCTGTAATCCCAGCACTTTGGGAGGCCAACTAGGGCAGATCACCTGAGATCAGGAGTTCAAGACCAGCCTGGCCAACACAGAGAAACCCCATCTCTCCTAAAAATACAAAAATTAGCCAGGCGTGGTGGCACATGCCTGTAGTCCCAGCTACTCAGGAGGCTGAGGCAAGAGAAGCACTTGAACTCAGGAGGTGGAGGCTGCAGTGAGCCAAGATCACACCACTGCATTCCAGCCTGGGTGACAGAGCAAGGCTCCCTCTCAAAAAAAAAAAAAAATTGCTGAAAGAAATTAAAGACACAAATAAATGGAAAGACTTATCATGTTCATTGGAAGACTTAACATTGTTAAAATGCCTATTCTTTCTGAAGCAATCCACACATTCAATGCAATCACTATCAAAATTCCAATGGTATTTTTCACAGAAATAGAAAAAACAATCCTGAAATATATATAAAACCACAAAGAACTCCAAATAACCAAGAAAATTTTGAGAAAGAAGAAGAAAGCTGAAGTCTTCACACTTTCTAATTTTAAAACATATTGCAGAGCTACAAAATCAAAACAGTATGATACTGGCATAAAGTCAAACTTAGACCAATGGAACAGAATAGAGTGACAAGAAATAAAACCACACATATATGGTCAACTAGTTTCCAACAAGGCTTCCAAGAATACACAATAGGGAAAGGATAGGCACTTCAAAAAATGATGCTGGAAAAACTATATAGCCCACATGCAAAAGCACAAAATTGGACCCTTATCTAACATCATACATAAATATCAACTAAAATGAATAAAAAACTTAAATGGAAGACCTAAAACTACAAAATTCCTAGAAGAAAACAGGGAGAAACTTTTTAATATTGGTCTGTACAATTATATCTTGGATATGACACCAAAAGCACAGGCAATAAGAGCAAAATTAGACAAGTGGGACTACATCAAAGTAAAGGGCTTTTGCACAGCAAAATAATCAGTAGAGTGAAAATGCAGCCTACAGAATGGGAGAAAATATGTACAAACCATATATCTGATAAGGGGTTAATATTCAAAATATATAAGGAACTCCTACAACTCAATAAAAAACAGCAAATAACCTGATTTAAAAATGGGCTGAAGACTTCAATAGACATTTCTCAAAAAAAAGACATACAAATGGTCAACAGGTAGATGATAAGATGCTCAAATCAATAATCATCAGGGATATGCAAAAAAAAACAGAATGAGATATCACCTCACACCTATAAAGATGACCATTATCAAAAATAAAACAAAACAGAAGAAGAAAAGAACAGAAAATAACAAATGCTAGTAAGGATGTGGAGAAATTGGAACACTAGTACACTGTTGATGAGAATGTAGAATGGAACAGCCACCATGTTAAATGGGGTGAATGTTTTCTCAAAAACTTAAAAATGGAGCTACTGTATCATTTAGCAATCTCACTTCTGGGTATTTATCCAAAAGAATTGAAAGCAGAATCTCAAAGAGATAATTGCACTCTCCTGTTTGTTGCCACATTATTCACAAGAGCCAAGAGGTGGAAACAACCTAACTATCCATCAGTGAATGACTGGATAAAGAAAATGTGGTATATACATACAACGGAATACAATTCAGTCACATATAAGGACTTCCTGTCATATGCCACAACATGTATGAACCTTGAGAACATTATGCAAAATATGTAAGTCACAGCAGGAAAAATATTGCATGATTTCATTTACATGAGGTATCTTAAGTAGTCAGTGTCATTGGAGCAGAAAGTAGCATGGTGGTTGCCAAAGACTGGGGGAGGGGAAAATTGATATGTTTCAGTTGTGCAAGAGTAAAAATTTTCTGGAGCTCTCTTGTAATACATTGTACTTATAGCTTACAATACTGTACTGTAAACATAAAAATATAGGAGGGGAGAGCTCATTTTATGTGCTATTTACTACCAGCACAACAAAAAAAAAATGCATTTATGTTATCCTTCAGTTTTATCTATGCAGTTACCAGTGCTTTTATTTCTCAGTGTGGATTGAGTTACTGTTTCATGCTCAGTGTGGATTGAGTTACATGTTTCAGCTTGAAGGATTCCCTATAGTGTTTCTTATAAGGTGAGCCTGTTAGTGATAAATTATCTCAGCTTTTATATGTCTAAATGCTTAATTTCTTCTTCATCATTTTTGAAAGACAGTTTTTCTGCATATAGAATTTTTGGTTAATTCTTTCTTTCTTTCAGCACTTTGAATATGTCATCCCATTGCCGTATGGCTTCTACGGCTTCTGATAAGAAATCAGCTGCTCATCTTATTGAGAATTTCTTATATGTGAGGAGTTGCTTCTTTTTGCTGCTGTCAATAGTTTCTCTTTGTCTTTCAACAACTTATTATTTGTCTTTGTCTTTCAACAACTTGATTATGATTTGTCTGATGTGGATCCCTGAGTGTAACTTACTTGGAATTCACTGAGCTCCAAGCTTCATGGATGTGTAGCTTAATGTATTTTATAAAATTTGGAAAGTTTTGGTCATTATTTCCTCAAACATTCTTTCTGCTCCACCGTCCCCCCCTCCCCCCCGTCCCCCATACTCTTTCCTCTCTCTCTCTCTCTCTCTCTGTGTGTGTGTGTGTGTGTGGTTGTGTAACTTCCATTATGTATATATTGGTAAGCTTCATGATGTCCATTGAGTTTCTGAGGCTTTTAGTTTTCTCCATTTTTTTCCACCAATAAACTTCATAATCTAAATTTATCTATCAACAAGTTCACGGATTTTTTCCTCTGCCAGTTCAAGTAGGCTTTTGAACATATCTAGTGAAATCTATTTCAGTTACTGTACTTTTCAACTCCAGAATTTTTATTTTTATTTATTTCTCTCTCCTTTTGTTCTCTATTTGGTGAGACATCATCCTTATTACTTTCTTTGAGTTCTTTAGACATTGTTTCCTTTAGTTCTGTAAATATACTTTTAATAGCTGATTTAAAATCTCTGCCCAGTAAGCTCAATGTCTCAGCTTTCTCAGGGACAATCTCTACTGATTTTTTTCCTGTATGTGCTTGTCTCCAATTCCATCCAGCTTGCTGTGAATACCATTTTTTTTTATGGCTGAGTTGTATTCCATGGTACATATGTGCCACATTTTCTTGATCCACATATTGATTGATGGGCATTTGGGATGCTTCTATATTTTTGCAATTGTGAGTTGTGCTGCTATAAACATGTGTGTGCAAGTATCTATTTTGCATAATGATTTCTTTTCCTCTGGGTAGATACCTAGCAGTGGTATTTCTAGATCAAATGGTAGATCTACTTTTCGTTCTTTAAGAAATCCCCACACACTGTTTTCCATAGTGGTTGTAGTAGTTTACATTCCCTCCAGCAGTGTAAAAGTGTTCCCTTTTCACCACATCCATGCCAACATCTATTATTTTATTATTATAGCCATTCTTGCATGAGTAAGGTGTTATCACATCGTGGTTTTGATTTGCATTTCCCTGATCATTAGTGATGTTGAGCATTTTTTCATGTTTGTCAGCCATTTGTACATCTTCTTTTAAGAGTTGTCTATTCATGTCCTTAGCCCCCTTATTAATGGGATTCTTTGTTTTTTCTTGCTGATTTGAGTTCCTTGTAGATTTTGGATATTAGTCCTTTGTCAGATGTATAGATTGTGAAGATTTTCTTCCACTCAGTGGATTGTCTGTTTGCTCTGCTGATTTTTTCTTTCAATATGCTGAAGCTCTTTAGTTAAGTCCCATCTATTTGGTTTTGGTTTTTGTTTTTGTTTTTGCATTTGGTTGTTGGTTCTTGGTCATGAAGTCTTTGCCTAAGCCAAGGTCTCCAAGAATTTTTCCAATGTTATCTGATAGAATTTTAATGGCTTCAGATCTTAAATTTAAGTGTTTGATCCATCTTGGTCAGGTGCAGTGGCTCATGCCTGTAATCTCAACACTTTTGGAGGCTGAGGCAGGTGGATCACTTGAGGTCAGGAATTTGAGACCAGCCTGGGCAACATGGTGAAACCCCATCTCTACTAAAAATACAAAAATTAGCTGGGTGTAATGGCAGATGCCTGTAATCACAGCTACTCAGGAGGCTGAGGCAGGAGAATCACCTGAACCCAGGAAGCGGAGGTTGCAGTGAGCCAAGATCATGCCACTGCACTCCAGCCTGGGCAACAGAGGAAGACTCAATCTCAAAAAAAAAAAAAAAAAAAAAAAGAAGAAGAATTCGATATATTTTTAGTCGATTTTGGTATTACGTGAGATGAAGATCCAGTTTTATCTTCTACATGTGGCTTGCCAGTTATCCCAGCATCATTTGTTGAATAGGGTGTCCTTTCCCCACCTTATGCTTTTGTTTGCTTTGTCGAAGATCAGTTGGTTGTAAGTATTTGGCTTTATTTCTGCGTTCTCTATTCTGTTCAATTGGTCTATGTGCACATTTTTATACCAGTACCATGCTGTTTTAGTGACTATGGCCTTATGGTATAGTTTGAAGTCAGGTAATGTGATGCCTTCAGATTTGTTCTTTTTGCTTAGCCTTGCTTTGGCTACATGAGCTCTTTTTTGGTTCCATACAATTTTTAGAACTGCTTTTTTTCTAGCTCTGTGAAGAATGATGGTGGTATTCTGATGGGAATTGCATTGAATTTGTAGATTGTATTTGGCAGAATAGTCATTTTCACAATATTGATTCTACCCACAATATTGATTCTACCGACAATATTGATTCTACCCACATGGGATGTGTATCCATTCGTTTGTGTCATCTATGATTTATTTCAGCAGTGTTTTATAGTTTTCCTTGTAGAGGTCTTTCACCTCCTTGGTTAGGTATATTCCTATGTATTGTATCGTATTGCACTTTTTATAGCTATTGTAAAAAGGTTTGAATTCTTGATTTCTCAGCCTTGTCACTGTTGGTGTATAGCAGTGCTACTGATTTGCATCCATTTATTTTGTATCCTGAAACTCTGCTGAATTCATTTATCAGTTCTAGGAGCTCTTAGTGTGAGTCTGTAGGGTTTTCTAGGTATACAACCGTATCATCAGCAAACAGTGACAATTTAACTTTCTCTTTACAAATTTGGATGCCCTTTATTTCTTTGACTTGTCTGAGTGCTTCCAGTACTATGTTGAATAGAAGTGGTAAAAGTGGGCATCCTTGTCTTGTTCCAGTTCTCCGGGTGGATGCTTCCATCTTTTCTCCATTTAGTATAAAGTTAGTTCTGTGTTTGGTATAGATGGCTTTTATTACATTAATGTCTTTTCAATGCTGATTTTGCTCAGGGTTTTAATCATAAAGAGATGCTGGATTTTGTCAAATGCTTTTTCTGTGTCTATTGAGATGGTCATGTAATTATTGTTTTTAATTCTGTTTATATGGTGTATCACACTTATTAACTTGGATATGTTGAACCATCCCAGCATCCCTGGTATGAAACCCACTGGATCATGGTCGATTATCTTTTTGATAAACTGTTGGATTTGGTTAGCTAGTATTTTGTTGAGGATTTTTGCATCTATTTTCATCAGAGATATTGTTGTATAGTTTTCTTTTTTTTTGTTATGTCCTTTACTGGTTTTGGCATTAGGTTGATACTGGCTTCAAAGAATGATTTAGGGAAGACTCTCTCTCTATCTTGTAGAATAGCATCAATGACTCTTCTCCCTGTAATATCTACAGGTGTCCTTATTTATGAGCTCTTGATTCTTAGAAAATAAAAGACCTTTTGTTCCTTTCATTTCAGGGGCTAATGGGTCTACCTAAATAGCTAAAAGTTTATTTTGATTTCTAGCTTGTTTGCTTTATTGCTATTCTTTGAAAATGTTTACCACGTTAGAAATTTTCTAAATTGGCAATTTCCCATTCCAATCTATTTTTTCTTTCTGAGTCCACTTACAAAAAGAGAAGACAGGGCTCCTTTTACTTCAGCTGTACAATCTACTCAGAATTTTATTTGAAAATATTATTAAGTCTATTTTTAAATTAACTATTGACTTGTCTTTATTTCATTTATAGTTTTTACATATTTGTCTAATTATTGCTTAAGGAAAAAGCTTCTAAATGGGCTTATATAGTGCATTTTCTGTATTCTTACTCTCCCACGTTCAATTTTTTAAATTATGCCCAATTTGGTTATTTAAATCCTCTCCTGTCCTTCCCCTTTTTGCTTCTTTTAATCACTTTTCTCCCTGATTGAAAGGCTAACAATGTATCAACTAGGGAGTACAAATCTTTTCTTCTAAAACAGTAAGTACATTTTTAAATATCCTGAATTCTGCAATATACTTGTCTATATTCCTGATGGTATCAAAGTGTACCTGGAATTTGTTTTAATCAGACATGAGAAGATATGAATATAAAAATGATTGTTGTGAAAAAAGAAATTGATACACACAGATCCTTAGAAACAAGAGGCACAGCAGCCATGCAGGCCATGTAGGGAAACAGCCAGGTGAGGAGGCAAAGTGGGGGAAAAGAGCATGGCCTGAAGCTTTTATGGGGTTCTCAGGGAAGAAAGAGTGGGGCAAGATAGGTATGTTGAGTAAATTTAGGATTGGATAGTTAGAATAATTTCAGTGCACTCTGGAACATAGGGGTGGTCCCTAGTTGTCCACTACCTGGTTCTAGGATTATCTGGGGCAAGGTGATAATTGACTTGGTGTGTAGGAATTTGATAAAGGAGATGGTTGGGGTATGGGCTCTAGATTGGCTTATTTGCATATGAAATCTGTGCCGGAAAGGAAGTCATTTGCTGTCTCTAGGAATTAGCTACCCCTGGTAGAGGCAGCCTCACCAGGTTCTAGACACCAAATGCCAGGGCATCAAAAATATAGAAAATAAGAAAATATAGTCAATACACTGATTTTTTAAAATATTTTCTACTTCTTAATACAGCTCAAAGTCAGTATTTAAGTTCAATTTCTATATATCTGTCTTCTTGTCTAACAATGCAATTATTCCTTTCCTAAAAATAAAAAAGCTATATTGGCCAGGCCCAGTCTCCCTGAGCAAACCATACTGCTGATCTTAGATAGAATTTTTGAGAAGTTTCCATGCTTTGCATTTTTATTCTCACATACTAGAATATAAGCCTCTTGAGGGGAAATCTTTTGTTCACTGTTTTATCCAAAAGTTAGAACAGTGCCTTTTATACAATAGTCCCTGAAGAGTTATTCATTAAATAAACAAATAAATCAAACTTAAGCTTAGCCATTTTACCTGTTCCATGAGCTTCAGCCAATTGCTTTATCTTTTAATAACTTCAGTTTTGTCTGTAAGTGGGTTAATTCATTTATTCCACAGAGTTATTGGGAGGATTAAATTAGGTTGTGCATGTAATGCATTTGGTAAGGTGCCTGATATATAGGATAATTCCAATAAGCAGTGGTGGTCTCTGTTTTTCTTGTTATTGTAGATGTCAGGATAAAGCATAGGAAACAGTTTACTTCCCCGTCGTACTTCCCAGTATCCATACTTTGCACTGACATCCCACTACCTGAAATGGGCTCCAATCCTTCCAAATACCCCTTTATTATTAATTACTTAAAATGTATCTTTTGTATGTCTCATTCTCTAGGGGCCATAACTTAACTCTTTTAAGAGCTAATAACAGCTGATAATGTCATATACATTGATTTTTTTTGACAGGGTGTATTTTCTTACTAGAAACCAAAATAATAACTAATGGTGGAAACCTAGAGTCCTGAGGCAGCTTAGAGATGATGTTCAGCATAAAGGAACAATGTTGTCTACCACCCTTGAACTCACCCTGAGTAAGATGGGGAAGCCAAAGTCCCATGCCAGCCTGCCTATTTCAATTCCCACCAGTGCTTTCTCGTGATGATAAATGTGTCAGTCACTCAGATGTATCAATCTGGAGTTGAGTGGGAGAGGACTGTCAGTCCGGAGATACAGATTTGGAAATCAAGCAAAATAAGTTCTTTAATATGTCCCCTGACCACCAGGCCAGGTATCATGCTCTCCTGAAAGCAGTTTAAGTGATACACTGATGTCTGCAGAAGCTAGACTGAGTTGTTTAGGAAATAATTGAGAAGAAACAAAGGCAAATCATCCTTTCAAGAAGTCTTTGGGTAATAAGGTATGACAACTTGAAAAATAAGGTAAAGGCAAAAGTAGTGGTTGCTGTTGGCCCGTTTTGTTCTTAAAAGGGGGGCAGCTTATGGTAAATTATTATAGAATTAAGAGAAAGAACCAAGATCATCTAAGAGTCTCAAAACAAGGTCTTGGCTGGGCACAGTGGCTCACGCCTGTAATCCCAGCACTTTGGGAGGCTGAGATGGGTGGATCACAAGGTCAGGAGATCGAGACCATCCTGGCTAACACGGTGAAACCCTGTCTCCACTAAAAATACAAAAAATTAGCCAGGCGTGGTGGTGGGTGCCTGTAGTCCCAGCTACTCGGGAGGCTGAAGCAGAATAGCTTGAACCCAGGAGGCGGAGCTTGCAGTGAGCCGAGATCATGCCACTGCACTACAGCCTGGGTGACAGAGCGAGACTCTGTCTCAAAAAAAAAAAAAACAAGGTTGCAAAGGGGCTTACAACCATATGCTATATTGATGATGGAAATAAATAGTAATCCTTATTAGGAGTCACAGTGGCTCCCACCTATAATCCCAACACTTTGGGAGGCCAAGCCAGGCAGATCACTTGAGGCCAGGAGTTTAAGACCAGCCTGGACAATATGGCAAAACCCTGTCTCTAACAAAAATATAAAAATTACCTGGTAGTGGTGGCATGTGCCTATAGTCCCAGCTACTAGGAAGGCTGAGGTGTGAGAATCTCTTAAACCCAGGAAGTTGAGGGTGCGGTGAGCTGAGATCACACCACTCCACTCCAGCCTAGGCAACAGACTGAGACTCTGTCTCAAAAAAAAAAAGGACTTCTTAGGATTCCAAAATGACTATTTCCTTAATTTAAGGTAATCTCAAAATTTTAATCCCATGATATGTACAACTGTACAAAACCATTACACCCCTAATTTCTTTCATGTTTCTTATAGTAATGATAAAATTGTAATTCTATAAACTAGATACTGTGGTAAGTGCTTTGCATGCATGCATTCATTTATCCATTACAACATTGTATTAAAGATTATTTATAAAAGAAAATAACCAAGGTTCACAGGGGTAAGTAACTTGCTCAAGAGGCACATATGGAAAGTGAAGTAACTGGGAATTGGTTGCAAGAATATAATCCAAAAACCCACATTCTTAGGCATTTTTTTTCTCTACAGCATCAGAAACAAGTGGGAGTAAACATCTGTCATTTATTAATTTGCCTCACACTCCCTCCTTTTTGGAGCCTTCCCTCAGTGTGTCTGATTATGGTGGGGTTGACTACGTGGGCCTTACTTTCTCTACCAAAGAATTGGGCACATGAAGGAAGCTGGCCAATCATAGCTATCCAACCCCTTTCCCCTAGGCAGGGTGGGATAGGACTCAAGCTGAGCCAGTCAGACAACTTCAGGGACCACTCATCCAGAGTATTAAGGACAAATATTTCTTTTCCCTTGAGGTTGCTAAGATATCAGTATTTGGCTCTTGAGCTGTCAGTCATATGGAGAAAGTCTATCTGAGAAAACAAACAAAGCCCTGATAATATAATTTAGAACTCCTGGATCCAACTGTGCCTGAGATGATCTTCCTCAGGACTTAGAAGGGCCTATTAATTCCTTATTGTGTTTAATCCTATGTAACTTAGATTTCTGCCATCTAACAACTGAAATATTCCTAATAAAACATAGAGCAATAAAATAAGATTTGGAGTCACACAAATTAGGATTCACATCCCAGCTCCCCAATCTTCTAACTGTATATCCTAACCACATTCCTGAACTTCCTTGAATCTCAAAACCCTTGTCTGTAAACATGAGGATAACAATACTACGTTACTGTATAAGCAAACAGGCTTAGGAATGGTCTATGTTTAAACTCTCACTCCATGGCTAACCTGCTATGTAACCGTAACCTTGGATAATGTATTTGCACTTATTCTCTCTTCATTTCTTCTTTCCAACTTTCCATCTTCCAAGCTATGTTTCCAAAAGAACCTAAGGAGATGTACAATAACTATTCATTCAACAAATATTTATTGAGAACTTATTATGTGCCAGAAAATGAGCTAGTGGCCAGGAAATTAAAGATGAGCAAAATAGACACAATCTCAGCACTCACGGAATGCAGACAAATATTACATAATAATCACATGAATAGATGCAATCCATGTGGCAGCCGAGGCTTTCCATCCCTTTGAGATCCTGAACTGTCCCTCTTCACCCCCATGCCATGATCATGACTAACAGAAGTCTTCCCCAAGATATCTGCCAATTCTGTAGAGGAAAGGGGAAGCTTTACAATCATCTGGCTTTCGGGGCACTGATTTCCTTATGTGTGTCTTGATCAAGCTGCATGGTAATTCCTACATTAAACTGGGCCTGCCTTATTCAGTTTCCACAATAAAATAATCTAACCCAAGCAATTGTAATATTGGTGGTCATTATTGATGGTTTCAGTTGGATCCCAAGAAAGGGTCGGTCCCCTATGCATAGTACACAACCTTCCTCTAATCTCACTACTTTCTCCCTTGTCCCTTATTTTCCTTGTTTCAATTCCATTATGGAGTACAATGCATAGAATATGGAATGGCAAATATGATAATTCAGCAAGAGTTCCAGACTTTTCTCTATCTCACAGGACAGGTACCGCCCCTTGCTGAGCCTATAGTACAGACCAATTCCAGTCCCTCAGGGAGCTTGCTTCAACTCTGAATGCACTCTGAAGAATTTTCCCAAAAGTGCTTTTCCTAAGGGGAATGTTACTGCTACCTGTGAAAGTAACAAGATTTTTCTGCCTTGTGACATGGTTATACACTTTAAATAGCAACAAGATAGAAAACGGGAGTGTTATGAGAGTGTAAAACAAGGGTTGTGACCCAATCTAATAGGTGGGAAAAGTGTTTGCTGGGCTAGATGAGGCATAAATAGACGTTAACCAGGAACAGGAGAGAAGGGGGGGCATTTCAAGGAAAAAAAATACTGTTTTTAAAATAAGGAAGAAAATTAGAATTAAAGGTTAATAAAGACAAGAACATAAAGATGAAGCCAGCTTTGTAATACAGAAAATACGTACAGCAAAGCCCTAATTGGGCTTTACCAGAGTAATTGCCAGAGGTGAGCTACAGATTCTGAACTGAGGTTTCTATCAGCCAACACAGGGAGAAAAGCATTACCATAGTGTAACTGAATTTGCATACAATAAATGTGCACTAAGATGTGTTTCTCCAAGCACATGGCTGATGACTGATGAATAATAACAATGTGAATACACACTGAATGCTTACTTATCTCATTCAATCATCACAACAGATCTAGACAGGAGACATAATGATCACCATTCTAGAGCTGAAGTTTAGAGAGGTCACCTGAGCTGTGCATGGTTGCTCAGCTGCTAAGTGGCAGGGCCAGGATTCCAATCTCAGCCAGCCTTTTGGCTCTTGAAGTGTTTCTCTTATCTACTGAAGTACACTGCACTCAGGTCCTCTGTGTTCTCTGCTTTCCTAGGACAGTACTGAATGGCAAGGCTTTAATACTTGCAACTCATGGAGAGCTACCCTTCCCTGACATCAGCTGGCCACTGTTTCCTAAAAATGAAAGGCTGAAAAATTTCCCGAATTCATGAGACTTGTTCTCCATTTGGTCAAACCACATTACTTTTCACTGTAGATGTATACAGAGCATTCTGTAATGTGTTTCTTGTGTTACTTTTTGGTTACTGAGAACTTCGATACATTCAATTTTTGTGGTCTGTGTAGAGGAATTCCTGGTTTGACATGTAATGTCCTTTTAATAATGGTACTGACAATGCCAGATAATATATTTTTAATCACTGTCATGGATAAAAACTATAAAATGACCAGTAATCTAAGGAGCTCAGACTACAACTAGATCAGCAATGTGAATATGGATTTACACACTCAACCCTGACAAAGTCTATATGACAGAGTAGGTACGATGCAGCCATTTCAGCCATTCACATACCCAATGGGGGTCTTTGCAAGATCAGTTCAGATGTGGTCATCAAAAACTATGGAAAGACTGGAGGAAAGAACAACAAATTCAATTTTCTAAGGCCTGGCCCTGCCCTGCCCTGCCCTGCCCTGCCCTGGGATGGGAGAGGGCTTTCCCCTCTACTCTTTCCTTTTCATTTTTTAGTGCTTTTCTCTCCATCAAGTCATTCTTCCTTTCAGATTGGGGAGTGCCTGATAAAGAAAGCATTATAAGGCTGGATTGCCAAAGCACTGAATTTTTAAACCCTCTAAATAGGACATTAGTTCATAGCTTGAATGTTTTGAAATCTGATCAACATGCCGTTTCTCAATACATTAAGCAAAGCAAGCAAAATTAGTCTGCTTTATGTCAGGTGCTTAGCACAAATCCCTTAATAATGTGCTTGAGTGCAGAAACCATTAATAAATGCATAATTCCCTAAGACAGGCTTGATTAATTAAGTCATATGTGTATCCTTCTAATTAAAAAAAAAAAAGAACATTAGGCAGATGAGTGGAATTTCTGAGTACAAAATTCAAAGGCTTCTTTTGAATGCCTTTTGCCTTTCTCTTCAAGATGAAAGGATGCTGCTGGTTATTGTAGCTGCCAACAGTTATAGCACAAGCACAAAGCACCCAGAACTCTGTGTCTTATTAAAAACAATTTGGTATTCATCTGCCAATTTGTAACTCAGTTCTCAATCAGGGGCCTGTCTGATTAAGTCAAGCAATTCAAATTTGAGGGGGCAGCTGGTGCTGCTATGCAAATAAACAGATGAGGAAAAAATGGGACCAATGAATCAACAAGCAGATGGTAAAAAGCCAAGGCATTCAAAGGGTACTTGAATATTTTTTCCTCTCTACTTCCCAGCACACTATGTCTCACAGAATTTATATTCCAAGGGATTATAAAGATTATCACTTAGTTTAATGATCAGCATAGAACAGTTTCTAACATTGATCCCTTTAGCATTAAGGATTTACACCAAGAAAACACTGGTCGTGGAATGCTAGATTAGATGGTCATCTGCTTCCATATTTTTTCATTTTTTTCTTAATCAATTAACCAGCTACATAACAGAATCAAGACACTCTTATGTGTCCATCTTTATTTCCAACCAAGTGTTTCCCTGCAAAGCTGCAGCACTCTTCATATGAGTAGAAAAGTCTTCCTTTCAGCTTATATAGGTTTGGAATTGTTTGGAAAGCTCCAAAAAGAGACGTTGGGTCCTGAGTCTGTGCAGTACCACAGTTAGCATTTCCTCCTGATTTGGTCAGTGGCATACAGTCCTACTAATTCTTGATCATTTTTCTGCAACTGCTTTAGGCATTACTCATCTGTCCTTATCTGAACTGGATTTATTTGGAAAATGCTCATGGAGTCTACCTTTATTATGGGGCATCTCAAATTTCAAATACAATGTTTGGCAATCATGTTGTCTGAAGCCTCACCATAAACACCTTCATTAATTACAGCCTTTCATCTGCCAAAATCTTTTCTTTGGCTTGCATTCTTCCTGCTGATATCAAGTAGACAGGGCCACATCACGTAGATTGTGTAGGCAATATGATGAGAATAGATGCAGTTGGAAGTTGTCAAAAGGTCTGAAACAAGCATGGTATTATTTGAGATACCTTTTTAAATAAACATACTGGTTCTTATAATGACTTGGAAATTTTGAGAGATTACTTTTAGCACTTTGACAGCTGAGAAGACTTTCTTTAGAATATGGTTACAAATCACTGGTTTTATTAAAAGGGAGGAGAACATTTTCATTTTGATAAGCAAATATTAGCAAAGGACCAATTCTTCACTTCAAGGAGTGTTGAACTCAAGGATGCTTTTCTTGGTAGTAACATAAAAATCATACTATTTTTCAAATAGTTGTTCATACTAAATATTTTTGACCCAGGTTTTGGGGGATGAGTTTCCTTTCTGCTTTCTTAAATATAAAGCACAGTGCATAGTCATCTTGGAGTTCTGAATAGCATGATGCTGACTGCTTTGGGCCACCTTTATATCAGACAGGGCTTAAATGTGCTCTTTTGCATCAGGCAAGGCAAGGCATAGGTTAATGCTACTTTCTCAATTATAAACTATTAAAAGATCCATGTAAGCCAATATAATCTGTGAAAGGATTAGGAACACGGCTATGCAACGTCTCTCTTTTCCTTAAATAACAAAAAGCACCAGAGACCAGGATAAAAAAACCAATTTCCGGAAATCTATGACCAACAGAGACATGCTCAGTTGTGGAAGGTGTTAGGAAGAGTCCACAAATGCAGTCGCTTGCACATATACGAAGCTCAACTTGTACCAGTGTGTTATTTTTTTTTCTTTTTCTTTCTTTCGATACAGAGTCTCACTCTGTTGCCCAGGCTGGAGTGCCGTGGCATGATCTCAGCTCACTGCAACCTTCAACTCCCAGGTTCAAGCAACTCTCCTGCCTCAACCTCCCAGGACTACAGGCATGTGCCACCACACCCACCTAATTTTTGTATTTTTAGTAGAGACGGGGTTTCACCATCTTGGCCAGGCTGGTCTCAAACTCCTGACCTCAAGTGATCCACCCACCTCGGCCTCCCAACGTGCTGGAATTACAGGTATGAGCCACAGCACCCAGCCGAGTTATTTCACTTTAGGGTTTTTATATCTCCCCACAGTACTTCTGTCTGTCTTCATCTATTACTCTACCTGTCAGTTCCAGCTCCCTGGACACTAAATGTACTCCTAAGTTTTTTCCTGATTTTATATTTGATTTTGCTTAGAAATCAGCTGTTGGTTTAATTATTGCTACTTTAGCAATCTCTTGTTCTCTGCCTGCTTATAAGATTTTTCTAGATTAGATAGATATCTAAAGATAGATTTTTGTTCATTTATGCTGCTAAAATGGTACTTCTTGAATATATGGCTTAATGTCTTTAATTGAGTTGGAAATGTGTCAACCATTCTCTCTGTAAATATTACTTTTTCCAGTTTTCTATCTCCTTTCCTTCAAAACTCCAATTACAAGCATATTAGACTGTCACCATATCTTCTATGTCTTTTATCTGTTTACTGTATTTTCCATCCTTGTGTCACTAAATACTTCCATCTGGATATTTTCTTCTGACCTACTTTCCAGTGTGTGAATTCTTTCTTTATTTGGGTCTAATATGTTCAATACCCTATCCACTAAACCCACAAATTGGCTTTATACCTTTAATTTTTAGAATTTCCATTTGGTTCTTTTTTTTAATAGCTTCCTGCTTTCTGCAAATATTCTCAATCTTGTTTTTCATGTTCTTAAATATAACAAGCATTGTTATTTTAAAATCTCTTTGTGACAACTTCAGGGTCTATAGCCTCTATGGGTTTGTTTATTTTGCCTGTTTCTTCTGCTGTTTTTGCTAATGTTTTATTGACTATTTAGAGATCTGGTTACTTTTTATTTTTTGCCAAGCATTTTATTTGAAAAATTATTTGTAGAAATAATTTGATGTGTAGGATGATGATATCTTCCATCAAAGAGAATTTAAATTCGACTTTGGCTTGTAGCTAGAAGAACTAGCAATATGAATTCATTTCATTCTAATTTCAGAAACTGGTATTATTTACATCTGAGCTACAGTCTCAAGAAGGTATGAATTCTCCCAGTTCCTTTTATTATTAGGGATCAGCCCTTTGATTCTTAACCCAAAACATTGAGGGCTCACTACCCCAGCCCTTTGTGACCCTGGACTCCAGTTCCTGCCCCCACCATTTGACATTTGAGTCCTGTCAAGCTTCGCAGCCATTCCCTGGAGAATGAACAAATAGCCCCAGAGGTGAAGGAGCCAAAAGCTCAGCCCTGGGCTCTGAACGCCCCTGGATTCTAACCCAGTTATTCTTCACTCTTTCGAGTTTTAGTTCCTTACCTATAAGAAGATGTTTTTAAATATTTTTCTGGCTATCCTGAGTGGAAGAATTTGTTCATTAAATCAGCTTTGTTCTAAACTTTGAATCTGTGACTCCCAAATCACTCTTGATATACTGATCCTGCCACAAATTTGTGGCAGACTTCACCCAAAAATTAATAATACATTACAGTTTTCACAAACCCATAGAAAACATACACATACCCTGACAAGCCACATTATCACACAGCAACTCACTATCAAAAGAAAATAATGATACCAATAAAGCTGTCAATTTTAATTTTGGGATCAGTTCAAGAGGGCCCAGCCCATACTCACAACTCTGAATCTAGCTCACCTGCACACAAATACACACTGGAACATATAAAAAGATGGCCAAAGACACTGGTCCACATCTGCCTTTCTCCCACACTGTTTCTTCTTCTCATGCTGTCTCTACCCTCAACGTCATCCATTTGGGTCAGTCTCTTGACCCCAGTGTCTCAACTGCCCCCTTTGATTCACAGCTCCCTTGGATCCATGTTGACATCAACACGTTGCTCAATACAAAATCTCTGGCATTTTTCCTCTGGCCCAAATCCCTGATCTTGGATAAGAATCACCCCACAGGTAAAATTCCACCTGGCTCCATTAGATAAGCCTATCAAATTAATGACCCCTGCCCCCCACACAATGCTGCCCAAGGGATAGGAGATAAACATTTCTATACAATTTCCAAATTATAGTGTTCAAATAATTCAATGTTTAACTCAAAAATTACTATTTGCTACCATTTATTCCAGATGTTTTAAACAGAAACTTTTTTTTATTTTTTTATTTTTTGGAGATGGAGTCTCCCTCTGTCACCAGGCTGGAGTGCAGTGGCATGAACTCGGCTCGCTGCAACCTCTGCCTCCCAGGTTCAAGTGATTCTCTTGCTTCAGCCTCTTGAGTAGCTGGGACTACAGGTGCACACCACCACGCCCAGCTAATTTTTGTATTTTTAGTAGAGATGGGGTTTCACCATGTTGGTCAGGATGGTCTCAATCTCTTAACCTCGTGATCTGCCTGCTTCAGCTTCCCAAAATGCTAGGATTATAGGCGTGAGCCACCATGCCTGGCCGGAAACATTATTTTTTATACACATGATAGTAAAGAGTAACAAAAGAATCCAAAAACATGGGTAACAGAAGGAACTGGAGAAGGATTCAAGTCAAACAGAGTTATAAAGACTTCAGACCTTGTGAAAGAGACAGGAAGAGGAAGAGAGAATAGGAGAAATTTGGCTGATTACAAGAAGAAAGGGTCAGAAAATATTCCCATGCACAGCACAGTTTGGGTACAGTTTTCTCAGTAGTACATCATTTTTATTCTTGAGTTATGTAATTAAAGCTCAAGCTACTGGTGAAAAACAAATAGCCCTGAACTTACTTCAGGCTTTTGTTTGCTTTTCTATGATTCTGTTTGGAAATAAGGCACTTTAAAAAATAAGGAGCAAGTAATACTAATGAATAACCGTCACTCCCTCTCACTAGTTTGAATGCCAACTTTCCTCCCTCAAGGAAATCTGAGTTACAAATCTCTAAAAATAGGGGTTTCTTCTAATGGAGACAGAGAAAAGGCAAAACGCAGCACTATAATTTGATAAAGACTTACTTAGTCAAGCCTATCATTTTAAACAGAGTAAAAGGTTTTAAAACATATTTGTTTAGAAATGATTTATTTAGACCACCACTGGCGCCAGGAAGATGAAAGACAGCATTGGCTTGTTATTTAATTGGAGGTCTCTCTAAAAAGGAGGTGATAAATTTCTGACGTATGTCTTACAATTGCTGCTCAGAGAAGAATTAGATCCATATTATAACTCAATTGCTTTATCAACCCACCAGTAACTTCTTGTTGCCTGGGATGTCCTCCTGGTGACTTCAAAACTTGACAAAGATGCAACAATTATGTGGATAAATTCCAGGACCACCCCATTGAGAACCTCGGCCCCTCTGGCTTTTGTGAAAGTTACGGTAATTTATAACCTCATGCTAATGTCCCAAGGCTTTCTAAAGAACAATTACATAAATATTTTTAACTGCATGGTCCTCTTAAGCACACAAACCACAAACCCATCGTAAGTATGCCAAGGTCATCCGTTATCTCCACAAAAGTTTTTACATGATGTGGTAATCTTAAAGACCTTCAGTTAAAACATCTCTGCAAGTTTAGGAGTTTCCAAAGGTCTCCTACTGTTCCTGTGAACTATACAGAATGCACTAATCTCCACGGGCATTTTACTTCTCCCTGTTGCCTGTGCTGGCTAACTCCATGGAACAATTTGCAAGTGATACCAAAGGTATGAATTAATTGTATAGAAGAAACTACAGTCCAGATGTTAACCCTCAGTTTTATGTACACCATAGTTCTCCATACAAGGAAGATAATATGAGGTACGTGCAATCCTTTATTATTGGGCAAAAAAAGTACTTTCTCCCTGCCCTTCCTAAAAAAATTTTTAAAAATTTTTAAAAAATGCTGTAGCAATGCATAGCCACTGTGAATGAGGGTATGAAAAGACAAAGGGCAAACTGAAAGATGTCACACCTAGAACAAAATTATAGAGAAATATATAAGGAGTGTAAAGATGAATATAAGCAGATGAATATAAGAAACTATAGAACCTGACTGGTGCTTTGGCTCACACCTATAATCCCAGCACTTTGGGAGGCCAAGGCAGGCAGATCATTTGAGGTCAGGAGTTCGAGACCAGCCTGGCCAACATGGCAAGACCCCCGTCTCTACTAAAAATACAAAAATTAGCCAGGTGTGGTGGTACGCGCCTGTAATCCCAGCTACTCTGGAGGCTGAGGCAGGAGAATCACTTGAACCCAGGAGACAGAGGCTGCAGTGAGCCAAGATCACACCACTGCACTCTAGCCCAGGCAACAGAGCAAGACTCTGTCTCAAATAAAAAAGAAGAAGCTATAGAATCAATTGCTTCAGGAAAGCAGAGAAATTTTTTAAAGTAACACTCTGCTTGGGAAAATCTGACCCCTTTCCTTTCAAAAAAGTTGGGATGTATATAAAAGCTCTTCTATTGCCACTGAAGAGAATAGAGAACATAAGAAGGGATACCTTTAATCAACTAATTAAAAACTTCAAGGCTTATGTGAGAGAGCAAATTTCACTGAACATTAACATTTCACTATGTCTAGTAACGCTGTTTTTTTTTTTTTTTTTAGACTCTCTCTGTCACCCAGGCTGGAATGCAGTGGTGTCATCTCGGCTAACTGCAACCTCCACCTCCCGGGTTCAAGCGATTCTCCTGCCTCAGCCTCCGGAGTAGCTGGGATTACAGGTATGCACCCCTACCCCCAGCTAATTTTTGTATTTTTAGTAGAGACAGGGGTTTCACCGTGTTGGCCAGGCTGGTCTCGAACTCCTGACCTCAAGTGACTCCCCCACCCCGTCTCAGCTTCCCAAAGTGCTAAGATTACAGGCATGAGCCACTGTGCCTGGGCCCAGTAATGCTTTTAAAATAAAGATAGTGAGTGCTATAGAAGTACTTATAAAAACTCAGTATTTGACCTATGAACTTCAAACAATTGCAGAAACAGGGACAACTGTTAATGAATATAAAACCCCTAATATAAGTCCTGTTTACTCCAACACATGCTGTCATTTAGTATTTCCCACCATATCACGTCAGATAGGCAGATGAGACTGAACCAGTCTAAGGAAATAAGAATCTGGATGTGATTATGACTGAAATATTCTCATACCACTAAGTGGCTAATAATTTCATAAATTCTCTAGGGAAACATGAGTAGTATTTTGTGGTATATGCAAATTATATACAAACAGATTTTCCCACTTAAGTTAACAATGCTATAAATTCAGACAGCATGTCATTATACAAATTCTATCACTCTTCTCATAAATGCATTAGTTGTCTACATAAAGCCTCATATTAAAAGAACTCTGTAAAATATTTTTAAATGTGATTGCATCAGACATTCCTATTTGCCACTCAGCTCCATTCTCACCCATTCCCACCCTGCTGTGTGGTCTGGGAGCCCAACTTCCATGGGTAGCAACAACAGGCTCTCTTATCCTCTGGTTTCCAATTAGGACCAGTCAATGGGAGGTAACAGCATGGAAGGTGAGAGGAAAGAGTTTTGGGGATATTTATTCCACCAGCTATTTCCCTGCCAGGCCTTGGGTTGGCAGCAGCTTTGGTCCACTGCTGGCAGCGATCATTCATGTTAATTCGTGCTGGGCAGTGCTTCTCTGCAGCTGTAGGAGACTGGTAACTACCTGCTCCCCTTTCCCCTTCAGGCCTGCATGCGGTAAGGGCTCTCCACTCTTGCTAGCTTTGGGGTGCTTCACCGTTGCTTACTGCTTCCCTTAACCCTGCCTATGTGTGTCCAAATAGTCCCTTCACTCGTATCACCTCAACTTACCCATTTGAGTCTTCTGTCCCTCTCCTGACAAAACCTGACTGATAAATTATCCTAAGTGAATGGAACTCAATTAAGGAAGTAGCACCTTTACCCAATGAGAAGTGCTCTAATTTGGAAACTTCCTATCTCAGCAGCACATCCAGCCAAATCAGCTGTGTCATCTCTTTCCATAAGCTATAGTGACAGTATTTTCTGCACCAACCGTTTAGACACATGGTCTCAGGCAGTATTTTTTTTCCGATTTATATATTTTGTTTACATGAAAGGTCTTACAATGATATAAAAAGCTAAATCATAGGTGCACATGAAAAGGCCAGTCTTTTTTCCCATAGCTAAATAACACATAAACAAGAGGAATGAAACCCATAAAGCTAAAAAATACTTGGTATTTTAAATATTTTAGGAATGCAGTAATGAGATGATCTTTTCATAGCTTTCTAGCATTTACCATATTTTGATATACTGCTTGATTCATATCTGTTTGCACCCTTGGTATTAATTTCCTTTTTATATGAAAAGGACAAACTTTCTGTTAAAATATTTTGAATGTTTCTCATACAAAATCCAAATAATATCTCCAGAGGAACTGAAGCCATATTCAAAGTAAAGGAGGGGGTGAAACACAATAATAAAGATTTGAAAGTACCTTTCACAAAGAAAGAGACTTCCCGAAATGGAGAGAAAGGGCTGAGGCAGTTGAACTCCCTTTATCTATATCCTAACAAATAACACCTCCTGTGCCTTAAATATTTAATGTGAAATCTGTGGATTTATATAGCTTACAAAATGCCAGGGGCTTATTATCTTTACAGTTTGCATGACAGGAATATTCATACCGCTCAATTCCACGGTCTAAGACAACAGGAATTCCTCCAGGTGCTAATGGCAGATAACTTTCACGTGGCTTCAATAATCCACTAATTATGGAACCCCTCAGGTAGAACAATGTCATTAATCTGATTAAATTATTTATATTGCTGGAAAGCTAAATCTTATTAGGTCTCCAGGATTTTATTTGGTTCTCCAGTATGGATATGCAAAAGGACAACACCATTTCTTTTCTTTACTACATTTTCACGCTGAGAAAAAGAAAAAAAAAAGCAACTAATAAAGAAATAGCCTCATATTTCGAGTTTTGAGGCAAGTCCACCACCTAAGGGCATGGTCCACCCCTCTCCCAGGAACCTTGAAGCTCTGTAGAATTTTTCCAAGTCCCTTTTGGAGCTCTGCTTTTCTGGCTGGGGACTTGTTAGCATGTTTCACTAGTAGGGCCATGAGCCATGGTAAAAATTAAAGTTCTATCAGAGTTATTTGCTGTTAGAGGTCGATCTAAATTAAAATGAAAAGGCTCATTTCTTCTGAAGAGATCACCGAGAAGCTTATGAAATCCGTAATGCTAAATGTGCTACCCAAGTACACTGAACAGACATCCTCTATTGGTTTTTTGGCTCTATACTGAACCATTTTCATATCTGTGCTGGTTTACCAGACATTTAGTTAGAGGGTTAAAGAAGGTCTGGAGATGAGATTAAACCTGCTGCAATTTGAGGGCTACTCAAACATGTACCATTTATCCAAGTACTCTGTGTGGGTAGCAATTTGTAAAATGCTTTATAGCCTATAATTTTAAAATTTCATAGCTGGTCATCTATCATTTCCATTTTACGGAAAGAGGTACTCACTGTAGACATACTTTTATCAGAAGAAATATAAGGCATATAAGAAAATATGCATTTTTTAAAATGGAAATGAAAATACAAAGTGTTGGAAGTGTTATATTCTATCAAATCAATTAGTTGATATGTTTAACTTTATTGACACTTTTCTGAGTCTTGTTGTCCGTATCTACTTAAATGTCTAAAGTTTCTCACTTCTCAAATATTCTTCTTTCTTTCAAGCTTTCCAAGACACTGGGAGAAGCTGTGATAAGCCTTTCTCTTATAGCCCAGGGCTTTCTTTTAATAGATATGTGGTCAAAGACACACAGCCAGCCCAGCTCCTAGCTAAATATAAATCATACGATCCCAGGAATAGAATTCATAATCTTATGTTACAAAAACACCATCCTCTAATAGAACACCCAGGACTTCAAACAACTCTATATTCTTCTTGGACCAGCAGCTAGGAGGCACCATAGAAATAAGCCTGCGTTTAAATCCAGCCCCACACTACTATGATAATTTAAAAGCAGCCAGAGCCAGCAACTTACCCACTGTGTGAGTTTTCCAATTACATTCTTGAAGACAGGCTTTTGGGTCAAGCATGTCCTGAAAGAGTGAGACCACATAAAGTAAATTTTACAGCAGTACACCAGGCCTCTGTCTGTCTCAGGACTTCCTAACCACAGAGTGACTGTATGTGTCCCTGTACCACCCATATTTCTCTTTAGGAATGAAGGAACTAGTCTGCCACTGCTGGAGTGCTGCAGGAAGACCGCTCTCAGCTGTCCTCGCCCCACAAGTATTGCTTCTGTTAAAGAGAGACTCCACATTCAAGATCACTCCCTTCCTGGGGCAGCCCATGTCTGATGAACAATTGTTATGATGCTGTGTCCAGGACAATTCTGAAGGACCATTGCAGCTTCAAAGTTGGGGTCAGGTGCGGTGGCTCACGCCTGTAATCCCAGCACTTTGGGAGGCTGAGGCGGGCAGATCACGAGGTCAGGAGATCGAGACCATCCTGGCTAACATGGTGAAACCCTGCCTCTACTAAAAATACAAAAAATTAGCCAGGCACGGTGGCAGGTGCCTGTAGTTCCAACTACTCAGGAGGCTGAGGAAGGAGAATGACGTGAACCAGGGAGGCGGAGCTTGCAGTGAGCCAAGATCGTGCCACTGCACTCCAGCCTGGGTGACAGAGTGCAACTCCTTCTGAAAAAAAAAAAAAAATTTCCCCATGGGTTTGCTGAGGCTTCCATCATCACTGCATTGCAATTCAATTCTCCCTCTGCCCAGTCTCTCTTTTCTTCCCTTCCACAGCTGCCAATCTCCATAGTACTCCTTAAATTTCATGTGCGTTCATTTCCACTCAGAATCTGCTTCCTGGACAGCTCAACCAGTGCTAAAGTTTAGTCACCATATTTCCTAAGAGCATACCTGCCTCTTCAAGTTCTTCTGGGTTAAATCAGATTTTCTAGGTCTAAATTTTCCTACACTAGTATAACAAAAGATGAGAAGAAACAGGTCTAGTCCCAGAAGATAGAAAGACCAGAAGAATTGAAGAGGCAGTGTGCAAGTGAACACTGCCATATTAGTATTATTATTTTCTACAAGATGAACTTCTTTGGGGATACATGAAATAGGATTGTCAAGGGTGCTTAGTCTGAAATTAACTGACAGGAGAATGACTTAGTACTCAAATGTCAGAGGCGTTTGAACCAGAGCGATTCCATCTTGAATAGGGGCTGGGTAAAATGAGGCTGAGACCTACTGGGCCGCACTCCTAGGAGGTTAGGCATTCTAAGTCACATGATGAGAGAGGAGGTCGGCATAGATATAAGTCTTTCTCTTATAGCCCTTGCTGATAAAAGGCTGTTATAAAGAAGCCAGCCAAAACCAAGATGGTGACAAAAGTGACCTCCGGTCATCCTCACTGCTCATTATATGCTAATTATGGTGCATTAGCATGCTAACAGATACTCCCACCAGTATCATGACAGTTTACAAATGCCATGGCAACCTCAGGAAGTTATCCTATATAGTCTAAAAGGGAAGAACCCTCAGTTCCAAGAATTGCCCACTTTTTTCCCAGAACATTCATGAATAATCCACCGCTTGTTTAGCATATAATCAAGAAATAACTGTAAGTATAATTAGTCAAGCAGCCCATGCCACTGCTCTGCCTGTGGAGTAACCATTCTTTTATTCCTTTGCTTTCTTAATAAACCTGCTTTCACTTTACTCTATGGACTCCCTGAATTCTTTCTTGCACAATGTCCAAGAACCCTCTCTTGGAGCGGGGGTGTGGATCAGGACCCTTTTCTGGCAACAAAAAGACCATTCTGTTTTCACTTCAGCCTAGAGATTGAGGTGTTGTTAAGTATTATATATAGTGCCAATCCTTTCACCACTGGGACAGATCAGGCTGAAATTCAAAATAAGAACTTTATAGGTACATCTCATTCCTGGGAACTGTCATTGGTACCCTGAAATATGGTTACAGGGATATTAGCAGTTTGAGCCATTAAGATAATCTCTCAACTATATCATTTACAACTGCTCCCAAATTCTAAGTGTTCTAGGGCAGGTTCCCTAGAGACAGAGTCTGAAACAGGGAACACTGTGCAAATGACTGATTGAGGGCATGCTTGCAGGTAAAATCTGTAAGGGAGTGATGGGAGGATAGAACAGGAGAAAAACCTAGAGGAAGATGCAGGTTAAGCCAATGTCTACACTTTGTCTTTTTCCACAGGAAATTTTGGAGCATGAATAGCACCACAATCGTCCCACTTTCTCAAAAAGCCCAGATGTTTTTATCCACATATTTGTCAGTCATTGGCTTGGGGTTACCCTCAGTTAAGGGTAGACATGGCAAGAAACATACCTCCCAAACATTTCTAGATGAGGCAGCTTTCTAGGCCCACAACAGGGACAAGTCTGAACTGCTAGCAACCAATGCTCACAGCAGCGGCCAACAGGCACCGTGGCCCCATGTAAGGAATCTGAGAGGGAGGAGGACCACCACTGACTATAACACTGAGCAAATACCATGTGCCAAGGTGCTGTGCAGGTCAGAACTATAAATGCAAGGCTGAATCACAACAAGCATTGCCTCAATGGCTTCCTCTGTCCCCACAGCTATTCCAGGCTAGTCCTAGGCTTTGATTGTGTCGTAGGCTATCTCTTGAGAACAATTTCTGTTCTTGTCAGGAAGGACCCCTGCAGGGATTTCTGTAGGAGGATCCAGACAGGAGAATGGAAAAGAAAAGGCAGTGCTCTCTCAGTCGTTTATCAAGCATTATTCTCTTACAGATTGACCATGTTGAATGATCCTTTTAAAAATTATGAACTTTAGTAGTGAAGTTCCTTCTTGGTTTATACGATTCTCATGAGTCAAGTCATCAGGAATATGTGACTGCAGGGAAGCCAGAGTCCCCATATTCAGAAACAGGCTGAAAGAGGTTGATTAAATTCCAACTACAGAGTCATAACATTCAAGCTAAATCAAACATTTAGCTTAAAATGGACTTAGTCTCACCGAATACCTGAATGAGAGGCTCAAGAAACTATTTCCACTACCTTTGCATCATTGCACAACTAAATCCAATGCCTGATATAAAAAGGGATGGATCCAGTTATTAAGTCTCCATGTTGCACTGGGCAAAACACTTCACCTCGACAACCCTAATTTCTCATTTTATTATGAGGAATTTGAATTAAGTGGTTCATTTATTGAACAAATATCTCTTGAACACCTACTACGTGCAAGACAGTTTGCTAAGAGCCCAGGACAGAATGGCAAAAAGAGACACAGAGCCACTGCCCGAGTGGAGCTCACAGTCAAGTAAAGAAGAACCAACACAAACACGCTCAAAAATATTAACTGTGATAAATGCTATGAAAGAGAGGGGATGAAATCAAAATGGCAAGGATCTATTTTGGATGGGATTTTTATAGAAGGCCTCTGTATAAAAGTAATATTGAAGCTGAAACCTAAAGATGATAAGGAGATAAACAGGTCAAGAACATTCCAGACAGAGGGGCTAGACCATGCAAAGGTTCTGAAATAGGAGTGAACTTAGCATGTTTAAGAAGCTGCAAGAAAGATTAGGGTAGATGGAGTATAGTGAGCAAGGGGCACAGAGACAACACAAGGTTGGACAGAACCTGGTTGTATAGGTCAGAATAAAAAGTACAGATTTTATCCCAAGAGCAATCAGGAGCCATTGCAGAATTTTAAACAGCAGCAAAACATTATCCACTTTACATTTTGGAACACACTAGCTGCTGTATGGAGAATTAACTGGAGGTGAGAGTAAAATCTAGGCGACCTGTCAGGGATGACTATTGTAGTCTAGCAAGAGATGATGGCAGTCCAATTAAGGTACTGGCAGTGACAATGGAAAGAAGTGGAAAGAAGATGTATTTTGGCAGTGATGACATGTATCTGATATATCTGTTATATTGATTATGGTTTGGATGCAGGAGATTGCTAAAAGAGGAAAAAAAATTAAGAATGATGCCTGGGTTTCTAACATACACAATGAAATGATGGTGATGATATTTACTTTTGAAGACTGGTGAATGGGTAGGAAAAGCTTTGGGATAAAGCCAGGAATTTACTCGGACAAATTAAGTTGTTTAGGAGACATCCAAGAGATATGTCAAATAAACAGTTAAATATGTACATCTAAGAGATCGGTGGAAAGATCATTATTAAGCAAGCCATTTAAGACGATGGAGAGTCAGTTTCTTTATAAATGAAATAGGGCTAATAATATCTACTTTCCTAATTCATACAATTATTATAAGGATCAAAATATAATAATATATGAGTAACCACTTTGCAAACATACACACACACATTAAATGTATGAGTATGCGTGTATGTATGAATAATATTTGGCATTTCAATGGAAAATGTGAAAATCTTTTTTTTTTTTTTTTTTTTTGAGACAGAGTCGCACTCTGTCACCCAGGCGGGAGTGCAGTGGTGCAATCTCTGCTCACTGCAAGCTCCGCCTCCCAGGTTCACGCCATTCTCCTGCCTCAGCCTCCCAAGTAGCTGGGACTACAGGCACGTGCCACCATGCCTGGCTAATTTTTTGTATTTTTAGTAGAGACGGGGTTTCACCGTGTTAGCTAGGATGGTCTTGATCTCCTGACCTCGTGATCTGCCCGCCTCAGCCTCCCAAATTGCTGGGACTACAGGCATGAGCCACTGCGCCCGGCCGAAAACCATTTCTTTATACTTGAATTTCTATCAACTATATTCACACATTGTTGCCTTAGAACGTGTTAATTCTACCAGTTCTTAACAGTTAAATCAATGAGAATTCGTCCTTTGACTCTCATGATGTGTAATTGGCTCTAGATTATGATTTCCTTGTGTCTGTTTAACCTATGTGTGTGATTTCTATGTGTCTGTCTAAGGAGGTATAAGAGGTATATATAAAAGTAGTTCTGAGCATAGAAAGAGGGCAACCAAAATTGTCAAAGTTCATATTATATATAGTTCAGTAAATATTAAGTATTCAAAAGGTAGGACTTCCTTCAACAGATAACAAGAGTCTATAGAAAGATACTCTTCCTTGTGCTTCCCTTCACTTTCCTTATTATACTAACCCATGAAATCATTTTCTCCAAAGAAACAAGAAATATTTTCCTGTTAAAATTTCCTGTGTATATAAAGGACACTCCTTTGGCCTCTAAGAACACCATTCCAGGAAGATGCAAAGTGAGTGTTGACGTTCCAGTAACTTCTGAGGGGTTAACCCTATTTATACAGAGCTCTGTCTCTTTGAACAGACCTTCTGGAGTCATAACCAGGCTAATTGATCCTCTCCATGGAATTGCTCTGCCAGACAGAGTCTGGTGCCAATGCTATAAAAATGTAGAGATAGAAAAAGAAAAGTACTGGAGTTTTATCACCAAATATCCTAAACTGACAACCAGATAAAGTGATCAAAGATAATAAAGCAAAACTTCTGGAAACCTGTCATGGAGCAGGAAGTATTTGTCTCAATGACCAATTTCTGCAATAGACTTGGTCAGTTGAGCTTCTTTTTAAAGCCAGTTAAAAGATAAAATACATTACTATAGCTATTGTAAGTAGTAGTAGTGGCATTTTCAGAAACTTATTAATCTTTAACTTTGCAGCAGGCTCTGAGGGTACCTTTCAGAAATGTAAAAATAAAATTATCAATAAGATGTTTGAAATTATCAAATTAAGCTTTTTAAAATTTATGTTAATTGATTTGATTGCTTAAAGATAGTCAAGACTATAATCCTATCTAAATACCAATTGTTAGAATTCATTATCATGAAGAATATTGGGTGTCTTTAAAAAGGTTAGGTTGGCCAGTCGCAGTGGCTCACCACCTATAATCCCAGCACTTTGGGAGGCCCAGGCAGGCGGATCATGAGGTCAGGAGATCAAGACCATCCTAGCCAACATGGTGAAACCCTGTCTCTACTAAAAATACAAAAATTAGCTGGCCATGGTGGCATGTGCCTGTAGTCCCAGCTACTCAGGAGGCTGAGGCAGGAGAATTGCTTGAACCCGGGAGGCAGAGGTTGCAGTGAGCTAAGATTGTGCCGCTGCACTGCAGCCTGGTGACAGGGTGAGACTCCATCTCAAAAAAAAAAAAAAAAAAAAAGCCGGGTGCAGTGGCTCACGCCTGTAATCCCAG
The DNA here is from genome assembly GCF_028878055.3 of Symphalangus syndactylus. Taxonomy (NCBI): domain Eukaryota; kingdom Metazoa; phylum Chordata; class Mammalia; order Primates; family Hylobatidae; genus Symphalangus; species Symphalangus syndactylus. Next base: position 62,864,042 of record NC_072425.2, on the reverse strand, counting down.
CACTTTGGGAGGCCGAGGCGGGCAGATCACGAGGTCAGGAGATCAAGACTATCCTGGCTAACACGGTGAAACCCCTATCTCTACCAAAAATACCAAAAAAAAAAAAAAAAAATTAGCCAGGCGTGGCGGCAGGCGCCTGCAGTCCCAGCTACTCAGGAGGCTGAGGCAGGAGAATGGCGTGAACCCGGGAGGCGGAGCTTGCAGTGAGCCAAGATCGTGCTACTGCACTCCCACCTGGGCAACAGAACAAGACTCCATCTCAAAAAAAAAAAAAAAAAAAGGTTAGGTTGATGTGACTAGAATTTGAGACAGACACATAGAAGGCTTTCTGAGTTTAGGGTGATGCAGTGGGTTGGGTAGTAGAAAAGATGAATCTCTCAGTGGGTGGGGACACAATTTTTCTTGGACGTATAGCCATTAGTAGGACAAAAAGGGGCCCATTTTAACCATCTTCCCTATTCTAGTGATCTCCTGATCTCCAGAGTTAATTCACAAGATCTTCTGTTTACATTTATTATTTCTTCCTTCTTATTGTATATATGATATATTTGCACACTTTTAATTTTTTCCTGGTAATGAGGAATGATCCACATATTTGGAGACCCTGTCTGAGTCTAGGGCATGACCCGTGAGGTTCTAAATACATGCATAAAGTAGCTTGCCCTGAAACACTTCTTATGAGTATTGCAATCACTGCAACACAAAACCAAACTCCTTCTGCAAATTGGAAATAAAAAAGCCCCTTCTTCCAAGTGGACCTGCTTGGGGAGTGCAGCTTTGAGAACTAAGCAGGGGCCGGGTGGCAGCCTCACTCACTGCGCAGTGAGCAAACTGCACAAACGTCCAAACGCGTGGGCCCCGCGTGTTCCACTTTCAGAGAATGTGCTCAGAACAGTCACTCCCCCCTGCCTCCATCTGGCTAAGCTTCTGGGCAGCCTCACAAGATGGCAGTTCCTTTGTGGATTTGCTTGATCGCAGTTCAGAGACTCACTCTCAGCTTTACAGCCTCAAACGGGAGACAGATCCATTTACTTTAACCCAAGTCAGGAGTTACCAAATTTAATTTTGACTCAAGAAATATGTGCCACAGAAACCACAATTCTTTGTGCAAGCACAACGTGCACATCTCCTTATATTAAGAAAAAGGATTTGCCTTCAGATGGAAGATATCCGTCAAGTGAATCAAAAGCAAAGAGCATCAGATAAAGACGCCCAGGTGTCTGCAGCTGACAGTAGAGGCGGTTTTACCAATAGGACCCAAAGCGCTCTAGCCACAACTCTTTGAATTACCAAATTAGAGGAAATCTGACCAGGGGCTTTGCCAGTGCTGTTAGCCAGCATACTAAACACCCACTGCAGCCAGCATACTAAAGTAAACACCCACTGACTAGGGTGTTCTCTTCCCACATGGCACTTGGAAAGGTACAGCCAATGCGTGTCTCACTGGTACATCCCTCAATGATAAAACATCCTCTCTTTCTGGCAGGCAATTTTTTTTTTCTTTGCATATTTTATGACACTAAACTAGTTAGTCCTGGAGGGAAAGTTGGCCCTCTCACGATTCTGTGTATCACTGCTACTGTCCCTTGAGCTTAAAGTTTAACTTTCAGAGGAAAGAATTTTTCCCATTTTTTGTAGCTTCTTGGGGGGTACCATACTGTCCCAAAAACAATGTGTTTCTCACCAATACAATGTGCTACTCACACTGCTTCCAGAACTGCAATAACCTTTGACTGAGAGTGGTCAGATTCCCAGGAATCAAGCAGCCACTCTGCAGATTCCCTGGTCAACAAGGGTTAGTCACATGGCAGCTTCAAGAGGCGGCCCTTGTCATGACTAAGACATCCTTACTGTGTTGCCCTTCTCATAACTAAGAATGTCTACATGGCAGGCAACTTCTTTTGATGAATTTATTATTGTCAATTTGGCAACCAATAGTGATGTAACAAGGAGAAAGCAATGTATTTAGACTCAACTGAAAATAAACACCACCAGAGGAAAAATGTGCCCATTCATAAGGATGTTTATACCAATAGGGTCAGTAGAAGAAAATTATTTATTTAAAACCCAAAACATTTCTCTGAATGATAAGTTTGACCTCAGCTTCACGTCAGAGTTTAGTAGAAGACTGTATCTCTATGTATTTTCATTTTCCCATTAATATATGCTACACAGAGAGAAAATAAATAAGTAAAATCTAAGTCAATGAGGTAAATGAACTGATGTGAATTCGTTATTCATGTTTTAAGCTTGGCAGCAAAAAATGATTGCCAAAAAGTACAGGCGCTCATAGATCCCCAAAGTCAGCTGTTTTCTGTAAACATAGTTTCTAGACGATTAATAACATGTTGTCGAACCACATTCTTGGGCCATTGCTCTGTTTTCTCATTAGATCTCCTGCATGTGCATAAAATATCTCTTCTTATTTTAGTGGATGGGAATTGCTGCCCCTTCCTTATAATGGTCATTTTTTACCTTTGAGCAAATTGTTAAATTTGTTATTGATCATGAATGAAAATAACTATCTGTTATTTTCCAGGCCTGAAACCTGGAAAAATTTATCAGACTTTTCTAGTTGATTTGCTGTTTTTGAAGGTAAAATATCATCTATTACTTAGAACTATATTAAACTCTACTCACACCTCTTCTAGAATTGTGATTTTCTGTTTTCTACTTACACAGAAAATAGTAGTTAGTTTCTCCTATGCCAAAAGCACTGGGCTAGACAGTGAGGAGAATGGAAAGTGAGTTAGGTGCGGTTCCTGACCTCCAGGAATTTGACATTCTGCAAGGATGGATAGAAAAGCCATGCACACAATGGCCAAAATGTGAGGCCACATTAAAATGGGGGCCATGGGGAGAATGACCAGGTACTCTAAATCTCAAAGGGAGAATCGTGTCCAGCAGGCATGGTCAGGGAATGCTTTTGCCACAGAGGGGAGGCATCTGAGTTGGGCACTAAGCCACCAGTCAGATTTCAGAAAGCACAGACGGGGGATGAGGTATGACCAGCAGGTGGAATGGCATGAGCAAGGGCAGAAGTAGAAAAGCACAGGGAACATACAGTGATCCAATTTGGCTGGACCATGGTGTACCGTAGGGAGTGACGGTGCTTGGGAGGTAAAGGTAAGTTGAGGTTAAATGGCGAAGAGCTTTGAAAGCATGAATAAAGAGTTTAAACTCTTTGGTGAGCAACTGGGAATAACTGATCATCATTATCAACATGCAGCTTAGTGCAATTGGTCAGAAAGTCATGTGCAATGTGAAAAAGAGGGAATGAGGAGGAAGGCAGGGAAACGATGGTTGATGTCATCCATCTAGGAGATGATGAGCAGGCTTCCCAGTAGACTGCAATGAACAGAAGAAAGTCTGAATGGTGGGAGGAATTTTTCTGTGTCACTTCTTACTCAACCTATTCTCTATTTTTCTGGCTACAAGAGTCAGAAACGCTAAAATCCATGATGGGATTCATCAGTCCAAAATGCTAGATGTGATTTCTAGGAAACCACAAAATCTGAAGGGGCCACAGTTGGGTGCTGAAGTCAAGTTGCAGCATTAAACTTCTAAACCCAGAAAAATAAGGACAACTGAGGGCAGGAAGAGTCCTTAGAATAGAATTTTTAAAATTTTGTGATTTATTTTAATGATAAGCTAAAAAAGTTATGAAATATACTTGGGGCCACATGGATAACCACCTTATAAGTGAGTATTTCCACTTCATTTTAGTGTCTGTGCTTTCATTTTTCTATTGCATCATCAGCAAGTGATACTATTTTAATGCACGTGGGCTAATGTAGAGAAAGCTGAGGAGGAATTAATATAAAAATGACACACGTGTGCCAATTGAAGGCCAAGTGAAATTTGGTGAATGATGATTTCTTAATGGTCCGACTAAATAAATAGGAAGATTGAGTTTATGATACCAAAACTGCACAAAACTGAAGACTTGGAGTTACCTTGGGGTCAGCAACTATGTTTTCTTAAATCAGTGTAGAATTTGGATTTCATTGGTTTAGTAATTTTCTTAATATTTAATTTGTAAATCAATTTTGATTTTATAATTGTTTTGTATCTATAAGAATAACAAGGCCAAGCACGGTGGCTCACACCTGTAATCCCAGCACTTTGGGAGGCCGAGGCAGGTGGATCACCTGAGGTCAGGAGTTCAAGACCAGCCTGACCAACATGGAGAAACCCCATCTCTACTAAAAATACAAAATTAGCCAGCATGGTGGTGCATGCCTGTAATCCCAGCTACTCAGGAGGCCGAGGCAGGAGAATCGCTTGAACCTGGGAGGCAGAGGTTGCAGTGAGCTGAGATTGTGCTATTGAACTCCAACCTGTGCAACAAGAGCAAAACTCCATCTCAAAGAAAACAATAAGCTTATATATAGTTACATTTGCAGAGATATAAGTACCATTATCTTAAAAAGGTATCAGCTCATTTAATGAGGGCAGAATGAGTGAAAATGTTGTCCACTAAAGTAAGCCCATATTTTACTTCTGTTTGGAAAACACAGCCCTGGAACATACATTTGGCCTTGTGGTTTGCTTTTATAGGTGAAGGTATGTTGACTGCTTAAATGGTCAAGACAAAGGGGACACTCATACATTTCACATTCTAAGAGTTCAGCCTGTTCATCTGTCAAGTTGTAAATGTCTAAATAAAGGCAAGAAAAATATTTTATTTAGTACCTATTTGTTTGTTGCATTGAACTAGCTTATTTATTATGGGATTTAACCAGGTAACCCCTCCTTTCCAGTGTATGAAACGAAGTAATTGAACCTAGATTTTGAAAATATGTATTGTAGAAAAAATTCTTCATGTATTTCAATTTTGTTTTTATTCCATTCTAATTTCAATAACAGGTAAAGTCAGAAAACATAATACACTCTTGTGGTAGCTCAACAGGCAAATAAAATCAGCATATCGGTCACCACTGGGATGATATTATTTTTAGCATGGCTGATGTGGTTTAGTGGGACTCTCTTATTACATTAATTGGCTACCAGTTCTGCAAAGCGTAATTAGCACCACTATTCATATCTCAGCCCGTGTGCGAATTTGGCAGCACTGTCAGCAAAACACACCTGTTTTCCAAGCCTAGGATAACAACTGAGCAACATCTGACTGATATCCTGAACTATATTAAATATATTTAGAAGTATGTCTGACATGTGTTCAAAGGAGACAGTATGGAAATTTTTTTTTTTGTGCTCATAACCGTAATAAAGAAATATGTAATTTCCTGTGAGCTTCACAGATTATTAACTGAGTCATCTTTAAGCTATCCTGAGATATTCATCCCATTATCTCCATTGTATAGATTTGGAGATGGAGACACAATGGGAAGAAGGGTCAGGATGTGGTGTCTTAAGCTTTAAGGCGCTGCAGCTTATCACATTCTTAAAGTTTCCTCCTTGCAAATAAAGCCTCATAATAAATGCTTCCAGCAAGTGGTGGAACGTGCGTGACAATTTAAGAATGACCAGTTTTAGAACAGGAAGTCAACGGAAAATGTTAGATTACTGTTTATATAAAGGCAAGTGTTTAAAATAAGACAAGTTATTGAAAGTAGGTATCTAGCACAAATAAAGAATCCAAGTAATGCCAAATACACAAAATTCTAAATTAAAAAATTACGGGATTCTATCTCATCTTTTGACTCCTAATGACACCCTCTCAGTCTCTCAGCCAATTCCCACGCTTACATATCATCTCAATTGGTCAACAAGTGAAAGAGCCATTACATAGTGAAGTCTTGAATACACATTTTTTTCTGGTTTCTCAAAGCAGCCTATTTCCACTTAGCTGTATTCTCTCTTCTGGAAGCACACTCAAATAATTAATTCTAGATCCCTAATCTGTTTCATACTAAACAAATTGCAACAGTTTCCAATCTACCCACTCTATTCCTTTATACCAACTCTGCATGATTCAGGAGTCTGCTTTTTCAAAAGGGACAGCTTATTTTCAACCACAACCAGCAATATGCTCCTAAAATCATGATGAATCAGTCCTATAATCCACCAGATCCTTATTCAGTGTGAATTAAGTAATGTCAAGGCCCACTCCTGCTCCAAAATGTCAAATTGTCTTTTCTAGCTACTGCCTTAGTGCCAGAAATATTATCAATACTCCTAAATTTTAGAATGAAGCATTATACCCTGAACACTCCCATTAACATTGTAAATTATGTAGACAACGCATTAATCCACTGATTATTAAATTTTTATTATTTATTTATTTATTTTCATATAGGGACTCACTCTGTTACTCAGGCTGGAGTGCAGTGGCACAATCATGGCTCAGTGCAGCCTTGATCTCCCGGGCTCAAGCAATTCCCCCACCTCAGCCTCCTGAGTAGCTGGGACCACAGGCACACATCACCATGCCTGGCTAATTTTTTTAGTTTTTATAGAGACAGGTTCTCACTATGTTGCCCAGACTGGTCTCAAATTTCTGGGCTCAAGCCATCCTCCCACCTTGGCCTCCCAAGGTGCTGGGATTACAGGCATCAGCCATCACACCTGGACTGATTATTAAATAGAAGTGTGGAAAAGAATCAGTGAAAATACACACACTGAGCCTCCCCTTCCAGAACATGTGATTCGGTAAGGAATCCAGAAATAAGTGTTGCTCTGGAAAATCATTTTAGGCCTGATGTTCATCCTAGCTTCAGAGCCACTGCAGTAATCCCTCATTAAGTATCCAAACACAACAGAATGAATTTGTTCTTTTTAAGTGCCATGAAATAATAGGACAAGGTAAGTTTGATGGTGAGATAGCAGTTAGCAAAGAAAAAAGCAGGCCAGAACAGTTTGCTTTGGGAAAAACTCTAAAGTCCAGGGGACAAAATGAAGAAACTGAATACTGGGAAGTGTGAAGGGAACTAGAATAGGAAGAAGGAAAGCTTTGAAACTACATTCTATTAGGTTTCTATTAATAACTTATGCTGAAGTGGGCATCAGTGTTGAACATTTCCAGCCTTAAAAGTTCTTTAAAACTGTGAAAAATAGTTAGCAGTTCCTCAAAAAGTTTAACATAGAATTACCAAATTACCCACCAATTCCATTCCTAGATATACACCCAAAAGAACTGAGAACTGGTGTTCAACTACTTGCACATGAATGTTCATAATAGCCCCATCCACAATAACCAAAGGGTGGAAACAACCGAAATGCCCATCATTGATGAATGGATAAACAAAATGTGGTATATCCATACCATGGGATACTAGCCATAAAAAGGCATGAAACACTGATATATGCTACAACAGGCATGAACCCTAAAAACAAGTTAAGTGAAAGAAGCCAGATACAGAAGGTCACATATTGTGTGGTTCCATTTCTATGAAATATCCTTTATAATCAAATCCATAGACACAGAAACAAGGTTGGTGGTTTCCAGAAGCTGGGAAGGGTGATGGCTTACACGGGAATGGGAAGTGGTATTAATGGGTATAGGGTTTCTTTTAGGATGATGAAAAAATTTCAGAACTAGATAGTGGTGATGGTTGCACATCATCTTGAATACCCTTAATGTCACCGGATTAAACACTTAAAATAGCTAAAAAGGTAAATTTCATGATTCATATATTTTGTCAGAATTTTTGAAGTGCTTTACAGGTATACATTTTTTATCCCAACTCAGCCCCCTTGCCTAGGAACCTTGAAGAAATATCCTCACAAGTAAGCTTCCCACAGGCCTGCTGGTGCTTCTGCAGACATCTCTCCCTTCAAACTTGAGTGCCCAGACAGGACTGAGCAGGTGTGAACAGGAAAGACTGCTCAAGTGCGGATCTCAAGTTACCCTGTGCCCTGGATGAGGAGATGGGTGGAGGAAAGCGATAAGAACGTCTGAACAGTGTGGCTCCCTAAATGTCACTGGGCTTTATGTGATTAAGTTTCCCCCACACTCTGGAAACTTCAGGGATTGACAGGCAATGACTGCAGCGTGCACCCTGCAATTTAAACACAACACAACAGAAAGGAGGATTCCAAAGCAGACAAAATACCAAAGAAAATTGCCCTGTGAGCAGGCACTCTCTATATCCTTAGAGCTGGCACGAAAACAAAAGTGCCCATTTCTTTTTCATGCCACCCAGCTCTGCCTTACATCTCATCTACAATGCAGAAATGTGGGGGGGAAAAATGAATCTATTTTCTGGGAATTCAGAGAATTCCCTACCTACCTAATGACTGCCCTCCAAAACGTTCAACTGTAAGACTTGAACAGTGGAGAAAAATGTTTTTCTAAGGGGAATCTGTCTTCTGATTACAGATACAGAGAGTCCCTCATTCCATTCCTCTGTGGCTGCTCTCGAGGGGTTTACAGTAGCCAGGTCTTCGATTCATAGTTCATCACAGCTGATTGTCCCTGTTCTGCTTAGATAACTTAGATAAACAGAATGCACTGCTTAAGTGCACATGTGATTGGACATAAGCAAAAGGAAACTTTTAAAAATCTGTAAGTCAAATTCAAGTTTTGTAAACGTATTTTAAGCAAGTGTTGAATGAAAGGTCGACAAAAACTTTATAAAGATTATTTTAGGATGACAGGATTATTGGTTATATGTGGTTATTTTTCCTTTTCTTATATGTTTCTGTATCTCCTGCAGTAAGTACATCTTTCTCATTTTTAATGTAAGAAATTTTTTGAAGAACAATGTTATTTTTGGTCTGATGTTAAGTACATGTCTATGAAAACTCAACTGAATTATTGTTACTGTTCTATTTCCTTACAATCTTCGTCAATCCCCAATTGGTTCACATTTTTCTGGCTATTGGGATCTCTATTGTGGATTCTTAATTTTCTACATCTTTTTCCACTTGATATCTTTGATAAATACAGGTGATTTTTTAAAAGATGTTGGGGTCAGGTCAGTAGCATAATCTGTAGATTTAAAACAGTGATTAGGAAATGGATAAAGTCCAATGAGAGATACCTTCATTCAGAATTTTCCTTTACATGGACTTTTTATTGCAGTATAATATACTTACAGAAGAGTACAAATAAATATACAGCTAAATCACAAAGTGAACTCACCTATGTAATTGACACTCGAGTTGTGAAATAGACCATGTCCAATACCCAAAGGCCTTCGACATGCCTGCTCCAATTCCCAGCTCCTGCCTCCTCCCAAAATTAACCACTATCCTAATCTCCAACACCACAGGCCAGGATTGCGTATTTCTAAACTTTATATAAATTAATCCGTATGTATTTGTGTGTCTAGCTTATTTCATGCAACATAGTGTTTGTCAAGTCATCTGTGTTGTAACAGTAGTTCCTTTTTCATTTTCATTGTTTTATAATGTCTCTTTGTACACATACAACACAGTTTATTCTACTGTTGGTGGATATCTGGATTGTCTCCAATTTGGAGCTATTATAAATCATGCCACTATGAACATTTTATATGATTTTTAGAGGACCATATGTATGCTTCTGTTGCCAACTTCTGTTGCCCAATTTATACCTGGGTGTGAATTATTGGGTCATAGGGGCGTGTGAATGTTCAGCCCACGTAGATATTGCCAAACAGTATTTTAAAGCATTATACCAATTCATACTCTCACCAGGTCTATAAGAAAGTTCCAGTTGCTCTACACTCTTACCAACCATTGATATTTCCAGCTTTTTAATGTTAGCCATTTTATCAGGTATGTAGCATATGGTTGTGATTTAAATTTGCATTTCTATGATGAATTATAATGGGATTGTTAACCTTTTCATATGTTTCTTGGCTATTTTGGTGATCCTCTTTCATGAACAGTGCCTGTTCAAGTATTTTGCCCACTTTTCTATTGGATTGTCTGTATTCTTTGTGTTTTAAAATACATTCTAGATACAACTCTTTTAACAGGGATATGTATTACAAATGTATTCTCTTCTAGACATGTGTTTCTGCCAGGGTACAGGAAAGATCTTAATGCATCAAAGACGGAGATAATCAGAGCTGAAATGCAGTCCGTGTGGTGGATGATCTATTTCCAGGGTTTTATTTATTTATTTATTTTTTTGTTTGTTTGTTTGTTTTGAGACGGAGTCTCGCTCTGTCACCCAGGCTAGAGTGCAGTGGCGCAATCACGGCTCACTGCAAGTTCCACCTCCCGGGTTCATGCCATTCTCCTGCCTCAGCCTCCCGAGTACGCCCGGCTAATTCTTGTGTATTTTTAGTAGAGACGGGGTTTCACCATGTTAGCCAGGATGGTCTCGATCTCCTGACCTCGTGATCCGCCCACCTCAGCCTCCCAAAGTGCTGGGATTACAGGCGTGAGCCACTGCGCCCAGCCCAGGTTATTTATTTTTAAGATTTGTTTCTTCAGAATCCCAAAAGAAAGCCTGGGATGACTACTAAGACCCTTTCTCCTTGGCAGGCCTTTAATTCCAATTATTTCATCCGAGCCTCATAAGAGTACTTAAATCTCTGCTCAGCCTCTTGGCTTCTCCATTACTAATTGCAAATCAGCAAATTTCTCTACTGGAAAAGTCACATGGGGCCAAATGTCCTCTCTGTCCTTCCTTACTTTCTGGGAATCTTGGCCTGCAAATCCTCACTGCTGCTTTTTTTGTGTTTTTTTTTTTTTGTAGCTTTATAATATTTTAAAACTTCAAACAGATGAATACACATATATATGCATATATATGTAACAGGTATGTATGTATATGAAGATTGACTACAACAAGCTTGTTAGCCATGGTTTAGAAACAGAACTTCCAACCAAACTTTTTGGTGGTTTTGTGTTTTGTTTTTTTTTTTTTTTTGGTTTTTTTGAGACAGGTTTTCACTCTGTCACCAGGCTGGAATACAGTGGCATGGTCATAGCTCACTGCAGCCTTGACTCTTGGGCTCAAGTGATTCTTCCACCTCAGCCTCTTGAGTAGCTAGGACTACAGGCACATGCCACTACACTTGGCTAATTTTTTTTATTTTTAATAGAGACAAGATCTCAGTATGTTGCCCAGGCTGTTCTTGAACTCCTGGGCTCAAGCAATCCTCCTGCCTTGGCCTCCCAAAGTGCTAGAAGTACAGGCATGAGCCACTGCACCCAGCCTAAACTTTTCTTCAATACTGTACCTCTTTTCTAATGAGCTGGTACAATTGTTACCATTATACAATGAGAGTTACATAATGTACTGTGTTTTGCTCTGAGCCTACATGTTGAAAATCAGAGCTTATATTTGTGGCTTTTTCAGCTTAGAATTTCATGATTTATTTTTCTCCCTATTTTTCTACCCCTTTACCACGTTTTTAACCTGTTACTCTGATATTTCCCTTTTAAAAATCTTATTTCACTAATAGCATATAGGCCACCTCAATTCATTTTGGCTATAGCTAGGGTGGATGAAGGAATAGATGGATGGATAGGTAAATACATAGAAATACCAGGTTTTCAAATCCCAAATCAATCAAAATTCTATCATTGAAAATACCTAACAAAATCAAGTCCACAGGCAAAAGCATTTAACAGAATCGTCTAGCTGTAGAAAAATCTCAGCTTATGGCCGGAAGTGGTGGCTCACGCCTGTAATCCCAGCACTTTGGGAAGCCAAGGCGGGTGGATCACGAGGTCAGGAGATCAAGACCATTCTGGCTAACACGGTGAAACTCCATCTCTACTAAAAATACAAAAAACTACCTGGGCACGATGGTGGGCGCCTGTAGTCCCAGCTACTCGGGAGGCTGAGGCAGGAGAATGGCGTGCACCTGGGAGGCAGAGCTTGCAGTGAGCTGAGATCGTGCCACTGCACTCTAGCCTGGGCGACAGAGCAAAACTCTCTCTCAAAAACAGAAAAAAAAATTAGAAAAATCTCCATTTACAATGAAACTAAGAAAAAAATATTTTTAAACCACTAGTCCTGGCTCAGAGATGATATAGAAAGACTTCTGTGGCATGCCTGTACTGTTCACCTGTACCTGTGGTGAGCAGGTGAAAGAAAGCCAGGATAGGAAACCTGGATGTCCACTCCTCATAAATAAGAAATTGCTCAACTCTAGACAGTGGACTTTTGAAGACTTTCTAGATAGAAGGTCCTTGTTTCTTGCAACTGTAAAAGCTTCTGGATTTCTTCAAACTTCTTTTACATTCAAATTAAAATTACACTGAGATACTATTACCTGTAGAAAATGACACAACTCCATTGGAGAACCATTAGAAATGTCCATCAGGATTTCATATATATTTACCCTTTAACCGAGCAAACCTACTTCTAGAAATACATCCAAACGATATACTAGCTTCATTATTGTTAATCAGAAAATATTAAAAATCATATTTATATAGCTATTGCAATACAATCAGTAATAGCAAAAAAAAGAAAACAACCCAAATATTCATAAATAGGAAATTAGTTAAATAAATATAAGTACGTTCACACAATGTAGTATGATGTAATACTGTGCAGCTGTAAAAATGAATAAAGAATATCTTTCTATATCACTATGAAGATATCTCCAAAAACACTGTTAAATGAGAAAAGCAAAATGGAGAAAAGTACGCATGCAATGATGTCATTTATCCAAGGAAGAAAGAGAATATAAATACACACACGTGCGCGCACGCACGCGCACACACACACACACACACACACACACCTTTAAAAACAAAGCAATGTGGAGAGGTAGGGTATGGACAGGGTAAAAGGGATGAGGTAGATGCTGGACTTATTTGATTTTGGAACGCTGTATGTGTTTTATAAGATTACGAAATAAATTTTAAGCAAAAAATTTCTAAAAACTTAAAGCAAGATAAAATAAATTAACCTAGATTTTGTACTAAAGCGGTAACATTAACATAGAGAGAAAAATTATTTCAAGTGATTTTAAAGCATAAAAATCAGACCGCATGTTCTTAGATGAATATACCTGAAGAACAAAAAGAACTTCTTGGAAACTGTTTTCAGTGATTCTAGAGTCTGAATGTTTGTGTCTCCCAAAACTCATGTGTTGAAATCTAAACCTCAGTGTGATGGTATTAAAAGGTGGCACCTTAGGAAATGATCAGGGCCCCACCCCAGTGAATGGGATTAGTGTCCTTACAAAAGAGGCCTAAGGGAGTTTCTTTGCCCCTTCCACCATATAAGGACACAATGAGAGGCACAGTCTATGAACCAGGAAGTGGGCCCTCACCAGACATCAAGTCTGCCAGTGCCATGACTTTCCAGCTTCCAAAACTATGATAAATAAATTTCTGTTGCTTATAAGCTACCCGGTTTATGGTATTTTAGTATAACAGTCCAAATGAACTAACACAAGTCATTACATTGTTTGTAATCATATTAAATTTAATATTCTGAAAATATTGTTTATAAGATCAAACTAAGAAATATTCATGTTAATATCATTAGGGGATAAATGCTTGAGGGGATGGATACCCATTCTCCATGATGTGCATATTCCACATTGCATGCCTGTATCAAAACATCTCATATATCCCATAAACATATAAACTTACAGCTAGGCACGGTGGCTTACGCCTATAATCCCAGCACTTTGGGAGTCCAAGGTGGGTGCATCACTTGAGGCCAGGAGTTCAAGACCAGCCTGGCCAACATGGTGAAACCCTGTCTCTACAAAAATTAGCTAGGTGTGGTGGCGTGCACCTGTAGTCCCAGCTACTCAGGAGGCTGAGGAAGAAGAATCACTTGAACCCAAAAGATGGAGGTTGTAGTGAGTCGAGACTGCACCACTGTACTCCAGCTTGGGTGACACAGAAAGCTCTGTCTCAAAAAACTGTATATATACACCTACTATGTACTCATAAAAATTTAAATATATAGGCTAAAAATTTTAAATATATATATCCCAATGATACATATATCATTCGGATACAAGATTTTCAGCAAAGAGAAACAAGAAATTTTCAAGTTAAATAAAAACTTGGTAATTCTAAATATCAATTTGAAATACCAGTATAAACTTAAGATGTATTTTCTCATTAAAAAATACACAAATACATTTCCTAGCTCTGTCCATTGAAAAGGCTTAGAAATAATCAGCATTCGAGTATCAATAAGCACTCTAACACTCAGATTGTGATTTCTAAATACCTTTTCCCACCAAAAGGAACCAGCTATATTTGAAGAAATGGCCCATTCTAGATGAACCTGGAACATTTTGCCACACTAGAAAGCAAGAAAACTATCACATGCTATCATAATTGTCAAAATGGTCCAGGAGCCAATTTGAAAAGCATTACGGTGGCAAAGATGGAACAATGTGAACATTTAATATTAATCATCACTGCAATGGGCCAAACATGGTGACTCACACCTGCATTCCCAGCCCTTTGGGAGGCCAAGGTGGGAGGATCACTTGAGGCCAAGAGTTTGAGACCAGCCTGAGCGACACAGTAAGATCCCAGCTCTTAAAAAAAAAAAAAAATTAAATAACCAAGCATGATGGTGCCTGCCTGTAGCCCTAGCTACTCAGGAAGCTGAGGCAAGAGAATCGCTTGACTCTAGCCTGGGCAACACAGTAAGATCCTGTGTCAAAAAGTAATAATAATAACTGCAATGGATTAAAACACATTGTATGTGTTTAAATGCATTAGGTAATTATTATTCTAAAATAAATACTCACTGGCTACCTTTGGAAAGTGTTAGGGAATTAATTTAATATTCTGAAAACTGATGAATCAAAAGAAAGCATCAAGCAATACCCTTCCTCTCCTATACCAACTATACTTGAGGATAAGCAAATAGTTAATGAGGAATAGTATATTTCTTTACAGAAATATTCCAGCTTATAAATCAGGAAGGAATTACTGAATTGTATTATCATCATTTTTGCAAACTCTGATAAAATAATGAACACAGAAAATGATCATTATTGGCTCCTAACATCGCCAAAAGAGAGATAACCAGATATATGTCTCCTTCTGAAAGTAGATACCACCACTTATACAGAGAAGCTTGTGGGTCACCCAGTTTCTAATAAATATGTAGGGGAATAAGAATCTCACTAAATGACAGTTTGAGGATGCAAAATTAAGAATGTGAAAAGTCCTACAGGACCAATGACCCAAGTTTTTCAACTAATAAATTGCAAAGAAAAAAAAAAATAAGAGAGGAAGAGACAGCCTATAAATTAAAAGAGAATTGAGAGACATATCAACCAATTGCAATAGACAAACTTCATTCTAATCTTGATTTGAACAATTGTTTAAAAAATAGATTTCTAGCCTATCTGGGGAATTTGACCACCAATTAGCTTTTTGATGATATTAAGGAATTATTATTAATCTTATGACAATGGTAACATAATTATGTTGTCTTAAGAGAGTCCTTACCTCTTAGATACATACTAAAATTATGAATAAAATGATTCAGTATCCTGGATTTGCTTCAAAATGATCCATCTGCGAGTAGTAGCAGGGAGTTAAATAAAACAGGATTTGCCATGAGTTGAAAGTTGCTCAACAGGTAATGAGAATATGGGTGATCTTTACTGTTTTCTTCTCCTTTTTGTGTAAAGATAATAAAAGTTTAAAATTCCAGAACAATCACAAATATCCAAATTATCCATCTTCGATTTAAAGGTATCTTATTTCTCTGAATGAATATTAAGGCTTTGAAGAAAACACCTATTTTATAGCTAAATCAAGAAAGACCTCATGTATTAATAGTTCCATGACCAACCATTAGAAAGGAGGGACAATATTATTTTAAAGGATCTTGGCAGAATTTCTTATAAGAACAGAACTGTCTTTTGTTAAGCAAAAAATGAGCCATTTAGGTAGAACAATGGTGGTAGTCTAGAAGAAAATAGTAGAAGAATGAGAAGAATAAATGCCTTTTTATGACTTTAAAAAATGAGAATTGGGACATGCACAGGAAGCTGAGAAGTGAATGGCCTCAGAAGGAAGGAGGGAAGATCTAAGGAAATACAGACAGCGAGGGAACCGAAGGAAGTCTTTTCCATAAATAAATCTTCCCCTTGGCAGGTGACCAACAGCAACCCAGGTGGAGGAGGCAGAGAAGGAGCCAGCGATGCTGCCCAAACCTGGGACCTATTCCCTCCACTGGGAGGTCAGTACAAGCCAAGTTCCTGGTGGGGTCACACTGAGAACATTTGGCAGGTTGTGCCTCTACGACATGATCAGTCCGGAGTGACGCTGATGGCTCAGAATGGATCTGATCGACACCAGGTTCTTGTCTGTACCAAGTTGGTGAAGCC
This sequence comes from Symphalangus syndactylus, assembly GCF_028878055.3. Lineage (NCBI taxonomy): Eukaryota > Metazoa > Chordata > Mammalia > Primates > Hylobatidae > Symphalangus > Symphalangus syndactylus. The sequence goes on along the minus strand of NC_072425.2, from coordinate 62,847,858 downwards.
CTTCCAAGCCCAGGTGGGCTCCCTGTACATGGTCCTCAGGGGGCTCCAGGACCAGCAGCACGGAGGCTCCATGGTAAAGGCACTGGTGCTGAACTGTGTGGAGGGGATGGACCTGCCTTTGTGAGAACAAGCCAAGCGGGAGCAGAAGCAGTACCAGTGTGTGAGGGACGGCAGCCAGTAGGACACGCAGCCCAGTAACACCCCCTACCTGCTTCTGAGGCTAAACCCTCCCAAGCTACAGGAGCACCCCAGAGCATAAGCGCCTCCCCAGCGACTGCCTCGTCTGGACCCTGAAAGCAGAGGGGCAGGTGGTTAATCCAGCCCCTTCCCCTAATTTGGGATTGACTCAGAAATGAAAACTCAGAAAACAGGCCCCAAATCCAACACTCCATACCCCCACCCCCAACCCCACCAGGGACTGCAAGTGGCCGAGCTCCGGGCTGCTGGGGCTGTGCCTTGTGTGGGGTCATGGAGGGTTTCAGAAGGCCCTGGTGAATAAAGCCCTAGAGGGCACGACCTTGAAAAAAAGAAATTTTCAGTGCTAGCTATGGCTATGAGACTATGTAAAACAGGGATGGCTAAAATTCAATTTTGAATTATCTGCTGTGTTATAAGGTGCCATGACCCTCCAACCCTCCATTACTGCCAACCTTCAGTAAAAGCAAGACTCATGCAGCCATATGTGAGTGGTTCTTGGAAAAGAACCAAAGACAGCTGCTGTTTATATTGAGCTGATATGAGCAGAAGAAAGAGTCAACTGCAAAAGAGGAAATGTGTGGTTAGCAGAAGCAGAAAACTGGAGCAACATATGACTGAGAGATATGGACACCCCTCAAGAATCCTCAGATATGGATGGAAAGGGTGGTGAGAAGCTTATATGTAGAAGCTCAAGCCAGTTCATTTGACAATTAAAAGAAAATGTAAATACATAATGAAGGATGCCTCCCCAAGGCTGGAAGATTTGGAAATAACCAAGAAACGAACACCTGGAGGACAGTTAGAGGGCAATGTAGACCACCATGTTCTGTAATCCCATGCTATTAATTTTGAAAAAGACCCAAGAGATCACCCAGAACAGCAGTTTTAAATCTCGTCCACCAAGCCCTGGGTTTTTCATATGTGACTCAAGGGCTTCCAGACAGCCCCTCGGTTTGGGTCTGTCTTATTCCCTTCACACTGTCGTAACAACACACCATAGATTGGGTGGCTTATAAACAACAGATGCTTATTTCTCATAGTTCTGGGGGTTGGGAAGTCAAAGATCAAGGCACCAACAGATTTGCTGTTGGGTGAGGGCCCACTTTCTGGTTCATAGATGGCACCTTCTTGCTGTGTCTTGACATGGTAGCAGGGGATCTCTCTGAGGCCTCTTTTATAAGGCAACAATCCCATGCATGAGATGCTCTCATGACCTAATCACCTCCCAAAGGCCACACAATTCCTACTACCACATTGGTAATCAGGTTTTAACACAGGAATTCTGGGTGAACACAAACATTCAGACCATATCGGGCACCTAATCCAATCCTCGCTTCATCCAGAAGAGTTGAATCTATACTACATCTTAAGATTCCATGTCAGATGTTATTTTTTAAAAATATTTTTGCTTCTACAAAGAAGAAAGAAGCAATGATATCATCTAACCTCCTTGCAATACAGAAAGGCAAAGTTGAAGAATGCTAAGTAAGTTGCAACAATCACACAGCAGAGTTGATAATAAAAGCCCGTTCTGATTTTCGCTCTGCTCATTCCTCCTTCTCAGCTTCAAGACTGACAAAGGTACCAACAGAAAACAGATGTACACTCACAGTTAGACTGGCTTCTGCAGTATTATGGGTTCTCATCAAACAGAAGTCACCATTGTCCAGATATCAGGAGTCTTCTCACTGCCATAACCAGGTAGTAGAAAACGCTTATAGGCCAGAGGAAACTCCTGCCCTCTTTCTGCCTGCTGCGAATATCTATTCTAATACAGGTTCAAGGCTCTGAAGAAAGCTTGAGGCTGATAGAAAACTCCCCAACATTTTCTTAATCTATCCTCCTGACACGGGCTCCAAGGATGTCTTGCTTCCACTCCATGAGACAGTCTGAACTGCCTTCCCTTACATTCCCGCAATTTGTATCTAACAGAGTCAACCACCGTCTCTCTACCAAATTGTATCTCCTAAGCCAAAAATTAAATTTTAGGAAAGTTCCAGGCATAATGGAAAGAAGACTGGATTGAGAACCAAAAGACCTGGGTCAACGAGTCAGTTCTGCCAATTTGCTGTGTGACCGGAAGTAAGTTGATTAACTGTGGGTTTCAGTTTCTTCATCTGTAAAATGGTTACAATAATACTTACCTCATAGTGTTATTGTATGAGGAGCAAATGAAGTAAGCCACTTAAAACAACCAACCCAGGACATGTGAGTCATTCCATAAACATTGGTTGATTTTTTTTTTCACATTTTAGTTCAACCTCACAAAGAAGTACTACAGTACTTGCTTGGCAGTCTATCATTGGCACTCAGCTAAAGCGAAGAGACTGGCAGCAGCCGAAAGGGCTGTGAGGAGGGATTTCTTGTCTGTGACTGAATTCTGGATGTGTTTCCTAAGATGCTGATGTGTCCACACTAAAAGGCAAAGATGTTTGCCAGTGTCCCTCCAGAACATACAATCTGAAGAAAAAAGGCAGAGTTGTTATGTGGTCAGAGTTGACTGTCTGCCCAGACCACTCTTCCTCTGCTGGTCTCTTGTGGTCCAGGGAAAATGTTGGCATCACAGAAAATATGTCATTCTGCTGGTTTAAGCTTGGAGAGTGAGTCAGCCATATAGTGCCTCATGAAGCAGGTGAATCCAACCACCTCTAAAGGAAATTAAGCTCTCTTCCTTCCCACAAGATATTTTAGAATAGTAGACCACCAATTTCACATGGCAGCAGCAAATCCATACTCTCATCTTCCCCTTTCGCCAGGAACCATTATAGGGCTCTTCCTCAACTGCATATGCCCAATCAGGCCACTTACCTAATTCACATAACAGATGCAATCCCTAGCAATGAAAAAACTGCCCCGTCTCCCTTGTGATGCATGCCCAGTTGTCCATTTGTCTAGTTTTTATAGCTATTCTATAACCTTACACACAGTCCTCTATCCTGTCCTCAGCTGACAGCCATCCTTTCTCATCACAAACTCTACTCTGAATAAACCAAAGGTTTGATTTTCATATTTTGGGTTTTTTTTATTACTGTTTCATCCAACTTGCAACCATAAAAGCAAACTTAATGTATAAGAACAAGCTCAGGGAAAAAGAAATTTGCACATAAGTTGAAACACACTTATTATATCAATCAGCAACTGTCACAATAATGCTGAGTAACTAGCCAACCTAGAACTCAGTGACTACACCATAAGGCTCTGTGATATGGTTTGGGTCTGTGTCCCCATCCAAATCTCATGTTCAATTGTAATCCCCAATGTTAGAGGTGGGGCCTGGTGTGAGGCAATTAGATCAGTTTCTAATAGTTTAGCACCATCCCCTTAGTGCTGTTCTCATTATAGAGTTCTCATAAGATCTGGTTGCTTTAAAGTGTACAGGCTGGGTGCGGTGGCTCACGCCTGTAATCCCAGCACTTTGGGAGGCTGAGCGGGTGAATCACAAGGTCAGGAGATCCAGACCATCCTAGTGAACACAGTGAAACCCCGTCTCTACTAAAAATACAAAAAATTAGCTGTGTGTGGTGACACACGCCTGTCCCAGCTACTTGGGAGGCTGAGGCAGGAGAATTGCATGAACCTGGGAAGCAGAGGTTGTAGTGAGCTGAGATTGCACCACTGTACTCCAGCCTGGGCAACATAGCAAGACTCCATCTCAAAAAAAAAAAAAAAAAAAGTGTGTAGCACCTCCCACCTCTGTCTCTCTTCTGCCCTGGCCATGTGAAGATGTGCCTGCTTCCCCTTCATCTTCTGCCATGATTGTAAGTTTCCTGAGGACTCCCCAGCCATGCCTTCTGTACAGCCTATGGAACCATGACCTAATAAAACCTCTTTTCTTTATAAATTACCCAGTCTCAGGTATTTTATAGCAGTGTGAGAAAAGCCTAATACACTCTTGCTTAGGCTGCAAGTCAGCTGAAATAACTCTATTCCACAGTGGTCATTCTGGGCCCTTTGCTAGAGAGACAGCTGCTGGTATCAAGGGAAGAAGTTGAAGGCTTCCAGAGGTTCATGTAGACACATACAAGCATCTTAAGGCCTGGAATCAGAACTCACACACTGTCACTTCCTATGTATTCCATTAACCAAAGCAAATCACAATGCCAAGTCCACATCAGTAGAGTGGGGAAATATACTCCTCTCATAGAGGTAGTGGGGATAAAGAAAGTAAATATTTGCCAAACAATGATCTAATCTACAACACCTATGTACACATCAGCTAGTTACTTCTTACACACTAAACATTTCCCTGCAACTCAATATTTATGTCTTTCTTGCCAGATATTGCCAGAGTTAGAAGTTAGATAACACAATACCTCTATGGATAGGGAAGTTGTCTCTAAAACAAAACCTTCATGAGGTCTACCCATCATTGCCTACTCAGCATTAGGTAAGAGAAATGAGATAATAAACAGATATTAGAACATTAGGTAAGAGATAAGCCTTTCTTCTGGTTTTATGTAGCAGTCATTAGAAATAGATGCACGTATAATAGATGTGTAATTCAAACACACACACATACACCAACCACAGACATTTTTGCAAATTTGGCAGTGCCATGGGGAACCTCCAGCTTGTGGTTTGGCCTTTCATGTGGAGTTTCACTTGAGTATTTGCTTTGGAATTTGATAAACACAGCTATTCGCAGGGCTATCATCACATAGTATATTCACTACCACAGAAACACAGAACGTCTTCTGAAGGAACAGCCCCTATTTATCCTGTAAGCTGAATTCCTGCCATTTCCCAAAGATCCCACAAAATGACTCCCTGGGTTCCTACTTCATGGTAATTTGGAATAGGGGTAATGCATTTGTTTTCCAGAGATCCTCTTTTGCCTCCTTCCTCTGGCAGAATTACCTTCATCATGCTTTATTTTAAAACATAAAAAAAAAAAATCAAGAAGTAGAGAAAATAGTCTCATTTTAACCATTGAAAAGTGGGAGTGGGCAGGGACGAAGTTCTGGCTAGCGTGGTCTTCTGGACCCTCCTATTTTCCTAACAAGGTCTAGGAAAAAGAATTAACAACAGGTTGGCACAACATTATCTTCAGAACTTCTTCGCCTGTAATTTAACTTTTTATTGTTATGATGTAGGACAACGAACCTTTTTATCCCTTCTGTGTGTCCAGGAATTAAACTAAGAGAAATTGAGTGGGACACCTAGTAGAAAATGAAACACCAATCTAAAAGTCCCAGAAGAAGGGACCACACAAAGTAGCAGAGAGTGGCCAGCTCTGTAATCAGGCAAATGTGGGTTTGAATCCAGACTCCGCTCCTTCCTCTGTCATCAGGCAAAATTGCTTAATGAAATACTGTTTAAGTTACTTATTGCTGCATAACAAACCACCTCAAAACTCAGTAATTTAAAACAACCATCTTACCATAGTCATGGTTTTGCGGAGTCTAGAATTAGGGCAGTGCACAGCAGGGACAGATTATCTCTGCTCTACAATGTCTGTGGCCTCAGAGTAGTACAGAGAACTGAAAATGACTGGGATGGCCCAACTCTGTTCATACGTTTGGGGCCCACATTTTAACTGACAGTCATGGTTTCCTGAGGGGACTGGGGGCAGGTTTTTTCCCCAGTTTCTAATGAAGCTAGAATATGTCCAAGATAACTTCTAGATTAAGATGGCTGGTGAGCTAGTGCTGGCTGGGTATAGATCTCTGTCTGTCTCTCTGTCTTCTTCTGCCCCCTCCCCAGGTAGCCTCTCCACATGGCTAGCCTGGGCTTCCTCAAAGCGTAACAGTCTCAGGGTACTTGAAATTCTCACATGGCAGCTAGAACTAAAGCAAAAGCTTCCAGGCCTCTTAAAAACTAGATCTAGAACATGCCGTGTCCCTTCTGCCAAATGCTGTTGGTCAAGTCGGCCACAAGGGCCAACTCAGAGTCAAAGGAGGGGGGAAAACATCGACTTCTTGATGGAAAGGTGGAAAAGAATTTGCAGCCATTTTTAATCCACCCCAGACTCAGTTTCTTCATTTGTGAAATAAAGACCACAAAAAACCTATTTTATATGACTGTTTTGAGGATTAGATAAAATGTATGTAATATATCTGACATTTAGTTAGCACTGTAAGCAGTAGCCTTTATTAATGACAGTTTGTTTGAACATGAGAACATCTACAACTCCAAGATCAGACCTTCACCTTATCAATATGAAAGGAACGAGAGAACAAAAATTTCCAAGTATGTCAAGATATATCTAAGATAAAATATAATATATAATAAATGTCCGTATTCTATTATTTCCTGTTGATTTGCTCCCAATGTTATTAGCCTTATATTGTTTTCATGGCTCAGGTGAATCTAATATCCATTCCTAAAGGTGGAACAGGCCACCATTATGGTGAAGTGTTCAGTAACATGAGGGTAGATGAGGAATGTCCAGGTGGTGAAAGCAGATGCATAGAAAGAAGTTCTATTGTCGAAAATGGCCCATGTATGTCAAGCCCTCTTCAACAGGCAATCAAAGCAACCTTCTGCACAGCCACACCCTTACCTGATGGGTGGACAAAGAACCCTTCTGGTGCCTCTAGACTTTTGACCAGCAAGCAAAAGTCTTAGAGAACAGGACTCGAGGTGGAATCCCAGCTCTGGCCCTTGCCACATGAGCCAAATTCCTCACCTCTCTCCACCTCTATTTCTTTCACACAGGAGTGTACAGTGTGTGGTAAGGCACAAGGGAGATGCCCAAAGGCCCTTCTGTCAGGAGCTAGCACTGTCAGTGGATACAATACTCAGTGTCCCTGATTTTTGTATCCATTACTTTAAACTACCCACCTGCGCAAGTGCACTCATATCGATAGCACACGTGACTTATGCCTGGGTTGGAGAATTAACTTAGTTGGTCGTCACCAAAGAAACTGAGACTCTGCAGGGAAGGGGGCAGCCCAGAGCCCCAGGACCCGTTCAGAAAACTGGGAGCTCTTCTGTTGCTACAAAAGCCTTTTCTGAACAGTACATTTGGTTTCTGGCCTCTCACCAAGGTGGCAGCATGCTTTCTCAGGGAGTTGATGTCTATCACTCCCTTTCTAGGGCCTCAAAGTACTGCAGTCTGGCTTCTACCCCCATGAATCCATCAGAACAGCTCTATGACATTCATATCCACAAAGACAGCGGACTCTTTCTTCTCCCACTTGACCCTGTGTGGCAGCATTTGGCACTGTTGACTTCTTTTTTTAAGCACCCTCTTCTCAGCTTCAAGCCGTCTGTTTTTTCCTGCCAGCCCATTCTTCTCATCCTTTTCACAGGTTCATCCTCCTCTACCTGCCAGTTAAATTTTGGAGTTTCTCAAACTTTGGTGCTGGGTCTTCTCTTCTCACTCATACTCCTTGTCTCCTGACAGCCTCACTTAGGACTGTCCCTCAATCACCTGATGAAAGCACAAAAATGTACATCTCCAGTCCAGGCCTCTCCCACAGACAACTCCTGAGAGGTATCTCCATGGTACCGTAAACCCAAAATGTCCAAAGCTGAACCCATGATTTATCCCCACCAAGGCTGATCTTCCTCTAAGGTATCGTTTCTCTATTTATGAAACCACCATCTATACAGTTTCTCAAGCCAGAAAACTAAGTCATCCTTCATAGATTTCCTTATCTCTTCCCTATCCTGTTATCTCTCAGTTTATCTCACTCTCTATTATCCTCTCATTGAGACCACTGTAATAGACTAGTAGCTATTATAGCTCACAAAGTTTTTTGTTTTTTTGGTTTTTTTTTTTTTTTCTCTTTCGCCCAGGCTGGAGTGCAGTGAAACAATCATAGCTCACTACAGCCAAAAATTCCTGAGATCAAGCCATCTTCCCACCTCAGCCTCTTGAGTAGCTGAAGTCTACTGGTGCACACCATCACATCTAATTTTTTCTATTTGTTTTTGTAGAGACAGGGTATCACTTTGTTGCCCAAGCTGGTCTCAAACTCCTGACTTCAAGCAATCCTCCTGCTTTGGCTTCCTGAAGTGCCGGGATTACAAGTGTGAGCCACCATGCCCAGCTTCAATCAGTATTCAGTATTCTTTTTTTTTTTTTTTTTGGAGACGATGTCTCACTCTGTTGCCCAGGCTGGAGTGCAGTGGTGCAATCTCGGTTCACTGCAAACTCTGCCTCCCGGGTTCAAGCGATTCTCCTGCCTCAGCCTCCTGAGTAGCTGGGATTACAGGCACATGCCACCACGCCTGGCTAATTTTTATGTTTTTAGTAGAGATGGGGTTTCACCATGTTGGCCAGGCTGGTATTGAACTCCTGACCTCAGGTGATCCGCCCACCTCGGCCTCCCAAAGTGCTGGGATTACAGGTGTGAGCCACTACGCCCGCCCTCAATCACTATTCTTACAAACTGCATACCATTTGTAGACTGTGAAATAAATGAAGTGGATGGCAACCAGCCCTTTTTTAAAAAAACTAAAATAGACTAGATAAAACATAAAAGAAATATTCATTCATAAAAAGGCTTAGGTCTTGACACTAACTTCTGGTGTGTGTCTGCATGTGTGTCTATATGTGAGCATACTGAGTCACAATACAAAATGTATTTCTTATAAGGAATCACCTACAAAAAACGTTTGACAGCCACTGACATAATACAGTCTGGCCTCCTGCAAAACGTTCCCTACAAGACAACCAGAGTGATTCTTTCAGTACATGAATCTGATGTCACTTCCCACAGCTTCTCCCACCATCCACAGCTAACGCTGGCCACCTCTCCACCTCCAACCTTATCTTGATTTACCCTCTTTTCCAGTGGTCCCCCTTCATGGGGCTTCTTTCATCTCCTTCTGATTTCCATGTTTCCTTTTAACATAGAAAAATGTCATGAGCTGTTCCCTTAGTCTGTTTCCTTCCCTTTAATTGCCTAATTAACACCTACTATGCTTCTTGCCTTATATACTAGAACACATTTACATTTTTATGTGTTTTGTATGAAAGTTTGGTTCATGTCTGTTTTACTCACTAGACTTGAAGGTCAATAAGATCACAGACTATGCTTTTATATACCATTATATCCCCAGCATCTATCTCACTCCTTGGCACACAGTAGGGCCTTTATCAATATTAGTTAAATAAATCTGAATGTGAATTCCAAGTCTGAAACTTCTAAGTTATGTGAGTTCCAGTTTTATCTACACTGAGTTTCGGTTTTTCTATCTGTAAAATAGGGATGATAATACCACTCTGGTTTACTGTGACATTAAATATGTCTAAAGCACCCTGCCTCTAATAATGAGTAAATTATTTGATAAGTGAATGTATGATATAATTTCCCAAAGAATCCGTTTCCCTAGTGCTAACATCATCGCTGTCAGTGTTCTTCAATCTCTACCTCTGATTTTAACCGATCTCAACTTTTGTTAGAGTGGCTTTTTTTCAGTGTTTCTTTTACATAAGGCACCAAATCCAAGCCATCCCATGTCCTTGGCTAGTTAAATAGCTCTCAAATTTTCCTGAGTTCATAACCCCTGCTACGTCACTTAATGCTGATTTGGTCTTTACTTACATCATTTTTTTCCTCAGACCATAAATTCCTTGAGAGTAGGGTCCATAGGCTACATTATTATATAAATTTTACCATTTTTCCTGCAGGAGCATGAAAGGCATCCTGGTATATCAGTAAAAGTACAAGGTTTAGACTCAAATGGTCCCTTCATTTTACCGTTTGGTAGCAGGGTAATTCTCAGCTAATCTCTTAAATCTGTTTAAGCCAGTGTTTTCCAAACATGAAATTACTGTACATTAAAATCGTCTTTTTCATTTGTATTTTTTAAAAATACTAATGCCTGGTTTCCACCCCTAGTCATTCTGATGCAATGGGCACAGGTTGCTGCCTAGGCATTGAGATTTTTGAAAACCCCCCAGGCAATTCTACAGCCCTATTTGGAAATCGTTGCTCTAAATCACAAATTCTCTTCTTATCTGTAAAACAGTGGTGAAAATGGTTCCAATTATAAAGTTAATGAGATACTTTAACAAGATTGTAGATGGTAGAAGTCTTGGCACATTAAAAGTAATCAGAGAATAACTGTTACCATTGTTAGCTGGTGGTGGTGGAAGTAGTAATATATAGTCATGAGGAATCAGATGGTGAAGATTCATGAGGACACTCGTCAGCCTAGCTGGTTATGGAGCATATTTAGAACCCTTTAAATGTCAACCCAATTTCTATACATCTGGAACTTTTTTCTGACTTGTAGAAAGCACCTCACTGCAGAGGCATCTTTTATTTGGATTTACCTGCAAGTGACATAGAAATTTGCCTTTCTTATCTCATGAGCCGAAGGTACAACACGTCCTGTGAGTCTAATAACTACTCAGGAAAACTTTTTCAGTACCTTCAGCATTTACAAGGCTAACTTTAATATGTGGGGAGAAAATTTTGATATCGAGTTGCATCTGAGCCTTTGAAACTATTTTGGGTCAGCTACACAGCAGAAGTTGGAGGCTGGCAGAGAGCCGTAAAACTGAGCCAAAAATAAACCAAAGACCATTATAAAAATGCTTCAAGTGCCAAAAGCATGAGATGTTAAAATTGCAACATAATGGAGTAAAAATTTACAAAAGAGGCTTTCCAATGGTGGCACACAAAGTGTTCCAACCCAGAGAAAGACAGTTCACAGGGAAACGTTTGGAGAGTAAACTCAGCGCCTGAAAATTAGCCTTCCAGACATGTAAGAATGCCCCCATCCAAGGCTATTTACAGTGTATTACCCATCAAGAACCAAGAGCATTAATGTCCTTCCCCTATTGGAGAGCACAGGCTGGATAGCTGGGGTACAGGAGAAGTTTTCATAAAAATTAATTGGGACACTCAGCTTTTCCCAATATTCAGCAAATGCTGCTCTACTTGCCCGTCTCTTAGCCTGGACACGTTCTTCCTCTCAATATCCAATCATTCCACAATGCACTCGGGTGTACCTATTCATTATTTATGGTCTTATTTTCCTGAGCTCCAGAAAAGGTGGTAATGTATGCTCAGTGCAGTCCCTTGGTGGAGGCATTCCGGAAGGGTGGCATCAAGTGCTGGGTGTCTCCCTCCTGGCTGTGCCCCGCCTGCCAGTCTCAGCTTTCTCTGCTTCAGTCCGTTCCCACCCTCCTTTTCCACAATTAGGAACTGCTACCAATTGCACATGGACAGATTTATGCATGGCTGGAGACCAGCCAGTCTCCCACTGATGGTCTAAAAGAAGAATATGTTCTGTGTCAACAATCCTTTGCACAGAGTCCAAATGGCTTTTTGTACATACTTCTTTTGACCTAGGCCCATAATTTTTTTAGGTTAGAATTTTATGAGCCCGATGCAAAGTCTTTCAACATTTTCTTTGTGAGACATATTCAGGGTACAGCATGTTTCTGAAGTGTGCAAAGATTTGGGGATATTTCTATCATTCTGTGCCAAGAGAAGGCACTGGGAAAAAAGAGGGAGGGGAGATGTGGAGAGGCAGGTCTAATGACCACTTACTAAGGGAGTTTTAAATACCAAGACAGATAACGATTGTCCATCAAAACATTTTGAAGTAGCTTTGCATTAGAACAGCAGATTCAATTATGCACTCCTCATTCAGGTGGTCCCCCACAGTGAGGCCACCAGGGCTACTAAGACCCAGAGAGTGGCTTCATCAGCCAAGAGCTGTACCATTCCATGCCATAACCCTGCTATGACCCCTGGCTGAAAAGATCAAGGTGGTGATACAGTCAACAACACTACAGTGTACCAGACCACAACCTCAATTTTCCCTAAAGATTTGCCCTTCTTGTCTATAGCATGGTGTGACCTTTGAGTAAGCTAGCAATACAATGGACTGTGGTCTTGAGGGGCTTCAGATTGATAAGGACTATTGTATCTCTTCAAACAATTGGAGAATAAACAGTCTTGATGCTCATGCTATACTCACTTATGTAGAAATTCAAAGAAAGTTCTCTGCTCTCTAAAAATGGCAAGTTGATGAGCATAGACAGAAAGCAAACTATAAAATGCTTAAGAGACGATCATACTTTCCCTCAATATCCCATTGAGTATTTTCATCAACGTCTAATTTTTAAGAAAAGCCCAAAGAAAGCACCCAGACTCAAAACTCCATGATGTTACCAGCAGACACCAGGAGTCTAAAATGAAATGATGAGAGAGGGTTTTTCTGCCAGGCCCATTTTCCTCCCTACTTTTCTCTTTTCCATCTTCCCAAGGTTATTGCAAGATTTATGCTAAGGAAATGATAACCTGCTCTGTAAATGTAAGAGATTATTCATTTTATTATCACCCTTAGCCCATTCTTATTCTTCTTTTCATGTTATCAATCCCATTCTACCCTAGTTGGGGTGTTGAGACTGCTGCCTGGCCCTCTGGGCCTTTCCTGAGAAATCTGAGCTTTCCCTCTCAGCCCTCTCCTGACCCCTTACCACTGCATCAAAAAACATCATTCCTGATCATTGGTTTTAAACTGCTGCAATCACAGAAATGTCATCAAGGTCAAGAATGTGAGAATGTGTGTATGCATGTGTGTGTGTATGTGAGTGTTTATATGCGTGTGCTTATTGTGTATGAGTATATAATTTTGTTGTTTAGTCAATTAAATCTTAAAAACATGCATTTTTTTCTGTCCTATTCCCACATACCTTGATCTCCCAATCTAAATTGATCATCCAATTCAAACTAAGATCTTAACGACTAACCATAGAATACTGTGTTAACCTAAGCTGAAAGGTATGATGACTAAAATAATGAGATCTAACACAAAGATAGCATAGATAGCAAAGATAGACCAGTACCTAGTCTAAGTGCTTTGTATATAGTAGCTCCCTTAATCCCTCAAACCTAATGAGGTAGGTGTTATCTTCAATTTAGAGATGGAGAAACTGAGACACAGGATTAATGTAATTTACCCAGAGTAACACAACTAGGTAAGTGGATGAGTCAGCTTTTAAACTGGTACTGTCTAGCTTCAGGCTCTATGTCTTAACTATTGTACTTGCCTACCTCAATATAGTATATGATAATTTCCAAGTTGGTGCTGAGACTGTGGAAAATATATTTGTGAATACTTCCAAACACACCATTTGGCAAATAGACATTATTCCCCTATGTGATACTGACCTTGGTGTGCTTCAGATTGGGTAAATAAGTAAATCTTTTCGTCACTTTTGGTACATTTAACCATAAAAACCATTGTCAAGTAAAGGGAATAACCTCTTAAATAGCAGGTGAAACTGAGGTATTGCTTACCTAGCATGGCAGAATGATTCACACAAACTTCAAGACCTTCAGTCACAGCAATAATAGTAACGGTAGTAGTAGTAGTGCTAGAAATACAAATAATCATACTAATAATAATACCTGCAGTAGTAACATGAGTCATAATAGCACCATGTTGATCAACTGTTATATACCAAGCATCATGGAAATGCTTTCATATGAATTATTTTCTTTAATCCTCACTAAAACCTCTAAAATAGGTCTTGTTAGCCTTTCAGCCTCATCTTACAAGAGAAGAAGCTAAGACTTATAGGATGAGACTTTAATCCAGGTCTTAACTTAGTTCAAGGCTGTACAACTCTCTATTGCCAATCAATTCTCTGATAAGTTTGCCTACCAGTAAGAGGAAGAGAATTGAATTCCAAGTTGGCTTCCAGCTGTACAATGAAGGATTGAACACCATTGAAGGGACATAAAATTGGACTTCATTAGAAAAGTAAGTAGAGATGGGATGATTCGATTTTTTTTTTTTTTTTTTTTTTTTTTTTTTTTTTTTGAGACAGAGTCTCGCTCAGTCACCCAGGCTGGAGTGCAGTGGTGCGATCTCAGCTCACTGCAACCTCCGCCTCCCTGGTTCAAGCAATTCTCCTGCTTCAGCCCCCCAAGTAGCTGAGACTACAGGCGCGTGCCACCAAGCCCAGCTAATTTTTGTATTTTTAGTAGAGACGGGGTTTCACCATGTCAGCCAGGATGGTCTTGATCTCTTGACCTCGTGATCCACCCACCTCGGCCTCCCAAAGTGCTGGGATTATAGGCGTGAGCCACCATGCCTGACCAGGATGATTTGATTTTTAAAAAAGACTAAAGATAATCTAGTTTTGTGGAGAGGATATAAAGCATTTCTGCCCACAAAACCACACCTCTGTATATACAGAAACAAAGAAGTCAAGGTGACCAAAGGCTGAAATAATCAACTTCCAAATCAGAGATCAGAGTCAAAGAGAGCTGGATATGAAGGAAACAGCATGGTGTTGGTAGTTCAAGTTTACCACACATTTGGGAATTGTACCAATATGTACTAAAATGTAGAATAGGTATCACTTGGTAGTAAGAGAAGCTATTTTACATGGTGTAGGACATGGTAAGAAAGTGATTTTCTTGTTTCAATATTTCAAGGATAAACTCTCCATTTGGTGTTTATATGCATTTAATACCTTTATAGCATTTGCTAATTGCACTTTTAATAAAAGGAGAGCAAGCTTAAAACTCAGAGCCTCTGCAAGCAACAGCATCCAGCTAAAATTTGATGTGGTGGATCCATTTTTATTTTCTGTAGTTCCTTTCATTGATAGCAACTGATGCTGGCTTTCAATTGACAATAATGCAGTGGTGCTTAAACTTGAATGTGCACAAAAATCAATGGAGAGTTATTAAAACACAGATTCCCGGACCTCATCTCTAGAGATTCTGGCTCACTAGGTCAGCAGAGGGACCATAAATTTGCAATTTTAACTAGTTCCTACGTGATGCTAATGCCATTGCTCAGAGGGCTATACCTGGAGTACTATCAGAGTAATTACACAAAATTTCTTCTTAAAAAAAAAAAAAAAAAAGTTACTTTAGACTGGGTGCAGTGGCTCATACCTGTAATGGCAGGACTTTGGAAAGCCAAGAAGGGAGAATTACCTAAGGCCAGGAGTTCAAGACCAGTCTGGGCAACAAAGCAAGACCCTGTCTCTACATAAAATAAAAAATCAGCTGGGCATGGTGATGCATGCATGTAGTCCCAGCTATTCAGGAGGCTGAGGCAGAAGGATCGCTTGAGCCCAGGAGTTTCAAGTTACAGTAAGCTATGATCGTGCCACTGCACTCCAGCCTGGGTGACGGAGCAAGACCTTGTCTCTTAAAAAGAAAAAAAAAAGTTATTTTAATAAAAGATGAGTCATATTGTGTCTGGAATTGGTGGGTTCTTGGTCTCGCTGACTTCAAGTATGAAGCCACGGACCCTTGTGGTGAGTGTTACAGTTCTTAAAGATGGTGTGTCTGGAGTTTGTTCCTTCAGATGTTCAGATGTGTCCGGAATTTCTTCCTTCTGGTGGGTTTGTGGTCTCGCTGACTTCAGGAGTGAAGCTACAGACCTTCCCAGTGAGTGTTACAGCTCTTAAAGGCGGCGCGTCTGGAGTTGTTCGTTCCTTCCGGTGGCTTCGTGGTCTTGCTGGCCTCAGGAGTGAAGATGCAGACCTTCATGGTGAGTGTTACAGCTCATAAAGGCCGCGGACCCAACGAGTGAGCAGCAGCACGTTGTCACCTCTCATTATGAGAATTAATGTTTCCTTTTTCTTTCTCATTTATCCTCTGGTCTTTTTGCTCTTCTTTGCTTGGTATATAGTCATCTGATAATCTGAAAGTTTTGTATTGTTTTTGTATATCATTTTTAGCCTTATAGTTACAATCTTATGTATATGCTTAATCCTCACTATTGTGAACACTGATAAAAAATGTTCCTGCAATTTTGTCTACCCCCATTTTCTCCCTGCCTCACCTGATTTTAGCTAATTATATTGTCTTTTTTTGTTTTCCTAGTGTTTCCCCCACCACCCCCCCACCCCCCCGAGATGGAGTCTTGCTCTGTCACCCAGGCTGGAGTGCAATGGAGTGATCTCAACTCACTGCAACCTCTGCCTCCTGGGTTCAAGTGATTCTCCTGCCTCAGCCTCCCGAGTAGTTGAGACTACAGGCGGGCGCCGCCACGCACTAGTAATTTTTGTATTTTTAGTAGAGATGGGGTTTCACCATGTTAGCCAGGATGGTCTCAATCTCCTGACCTCGTGATCCGCCCGCCTCGGCCTCCCAAAGTGCTGAGATTACAGGCATGAGCCACTGCGCTTGGCCATTTGTTTGTTTCTTTTTGAGACAGTCTCATTCTGTCACCCAGGCTGGAGTGTGGTGGCATGATTATGGCTCACTGCAGCCTCCATCTACCAGGCTTAGGCGATCCTTCTGCTTCAGTCTCACAAGGAGCTGGGCCATAGGCATATGCCACCATGCCCAGCTAATTAAAAAAAATATTATTTGTGGAGATGAGGTCTCACTATGTTGCCCCAGCTGGTCTCAAACTCCTGGGCTCAAGTGATCCTCCTGCCTTGGCCTCCCAAACTGCTGGAATTACAGATGTGAGCAACCACACCTGGCCCCTAGTGTTTACTTTAAACTTTTAAATACATTTATACTTCTATACTGGATTAATCAGAATTAAATGATCCATTTAATTTCAGACAATGTAATTGCACTACATTCTCATGTTCTCTCAGTCCTTATTTTCAAACTTTTGTTATTAACTGGAACCAGAAGAAATTGCCATTTTTATAGGTTAAAATGGTAGTATATTGCTAGTTTCATGGTTGTTATTGGATGGCTACCCAAATAACTATTTCATTAACTTTACATTTAATTACTTTCCTGAGGTATGTCTTGATGTTTATCTCTCTGATTCATTATTTCTTGGCATGTAGTATAACCTTCAATCTGTAGTTTTAAATCTGCTTTTACTTAAGATAATGTTCAATTATATCTTGGATTTTTTTTTCTTCTGTTCGATTCTTTTAGCAATAAAAATTATTTGAATGTAGGATCTCTTTTGTCTCACAGCTATATCTTCTATCTCCTCTCTAATCCTATAAAAGTCACCATATTCATTTAAGTTTATTCTCTTTTCTCGGTCCTATATTTTCTGTGGTGTCCATTTTCCTCTTTGATATTTCCATACTGGCCTTAATTTCTGTGGCAGCTTCATTTTTTCTTCCACTTATCTCCTGAGCCCTGGCCACTTCGTATCTAATCTTCTGATGTGTCATCTTTTCTTCCCTCTTGAATATTTGTGTCTTTTCTTTGTGCTCTTGTTTTAAATTAACATTTATTTAATTCTCTGAGATTCTGGATATGCATTTGTGACTTTCATCTATTATAATATTTTTTATGATGTGTATTTTTTGCCATTTTTTCTTTTGTGTTTTACTATAGTATCTTTGTCTTGATCTTTTGCTAATTCCTTTATATTATCACTCATCTTTGAGTGATAAAACCAGATTTTGGGAGGTGTTTGGTGTTGCAGTGTTCTGGAGTGGCAGGAAGCCTTGATGGTGCACAGTGAAACTCCTTAGCTTTAGGGTTTTGAGTGTCAGCTAGTTAACTCAAACATCTCTGAGGCTGTCAGAGTTCAACATCTCAAACTTCAGAATCTTTCCTCTTTCCTACCTCAGCACCATACAATGCCAAGAAATGATGGCAAGTTTGTTTCTTTTTCTATCCTGGAGTCTCTTATTCCTTCCTGCTAAAAAGAAACCAAGGAAACTCGCACTGTCACTGCACAATCTCACCCTGTGGCTGCAAATAAAGGACTATTGCTTCTGCCTTTGAGGATACCACCTTCTTCGGGCTCTTTAACCTCCAGGTACCGTTGTCTTTTCAGCACAGTTCTGTGCTCTAGGCTGGTATTTGCTAAGTTTGAGAACTCATTCTCTTAAAATTTGGTTCTCAAGTAGAGTATACCTAGTGCCTAGGTTTTGTTCACGTTGAAAGCTGCCTTACTGCCTTTCAGATGTCTTGTTGCCTTTATGCAATTTCAAAGCAAAATGGTGGAAGGATGTGTTCATTTTGCCTTTTTAAAATTGGAAGGCTCTGCATCATTCATTTTTGAAATTTGTAATATGAGTTTAATGGGATTGAGAGGGAAATTCAGTCATTCTCTTAAGCTACTTCAGAGAGGTAACCATTCAGGAGTAGACACACTTAGTAAAGTAGGTTGAACAATTTTTAACCTAACTGTATAACCTGTTGGTTAATTCTAGGATAGCCTAGCATACTTGCATTAATGAACGGCAGGGAAATCTTAGGTATTTTTCTCTCAAAATAATCTCATTTAGGGAAGCAAATGGTTTAATTACATTCATGTTCAAGTTAAATTTAGGAGACTTTGAAAAGATTTTAATTTCTTAAAATGGTATTATTTTGACACCTAAAAGACTTCTAGTTAGACTTTTATAAAGTTTACGAACAGATTTCAAAAATGAAGCCT
Organism: Symphalangus syndactylus; assembly: GCF_028878055.3. Classification (NCBI taxonomy): domain Eukaryota; kingdom Metazoa; phylum Chordata; class Mammalia; order Primates; family Hylobatidae; genus Symphalangus; species Symphalangus syndactylus. The sequence continues at coordinate 62,829,402 of NC_072425.2, read as the reverse complement.
CACTAGAGTCATGAGAAATATTAAGAATGTCTCTAGACTTTATAGATGAGGAAACTAAGGCTTGGAGAACTCAGTTATCACATCTAGTGAGTATTAGAGTGAGTTCCAGATGAGCATATTCCTAAATTCAGTTGTATATAAGAGTTTCATGATTTTTGCTATATCTGCATATTATTTTACATAACTTTTTCTCTATATAATATTTTCCTGTAATATTGAGAGGTGACAACGTGCTAGCAGCCCTCACTCGTTCTTGGCGCCTCCTTGGCCTTGGGGTCCACTCTGGCTGCGCTTGAGGAGCCCTTCAGCCTGCAGCTGCACTGTGGGGGACCCTCTCTTGGCTGGCCGAGGCCAGATCCGGCTCCCTCTGCTTGCGGGGAGGTGTGGAGGGAGAGACGCGGGCAGGAACTTCGGCTGCGCGCAGCAATCGCGGCCAGCGCGAGTTCCAGGTGGGAGAGGGCTGGGTGGGCTCCGCACTCAGAGCCCCCGGCCGGCGCCACTGGCCCCAGGCAATGAGGGGCTTAGCACCCGGCCAGCAGCTGCGGAGGGTGCACCAGGTCTCCCAGCACTGCTGGCCTGCCTGCACCCCACTCGAATTCTCACTGGGCCTCAGCCGCCTCCCCGCGGGGCAGGGCTCCGGACATGCAGGACATAACCAAGCCCCCCCTCCCCCCAGAGGCTCCCACGGGGCACAAGCCTCCCCAACGGGCGTCGTCCCCTGCTCCACGGCCCCCAGTCCCATCGACCACCCAAAGGCTGAGGAGTGCAGGCCTGCGACTCGGGACTGGCGGGCAACCCCACCCACTGCCCTGGCACGGGATCCACTAGGCGAAGCCAGCTGGGCTTCTGAGTCCCGTGAGGACTTGGAGAACTTTTATGTCTAGCTGGAGGATTGTATATGCACCAATCAGCATTCTGTGTCTAACTCGGGGTTTGTGGATGCACCAATCAGCACTCTGTATCTAGCTAATCTGGTGGGGACTTGGAGAACTTTTACGTCTAGCTGGAGGATTGTAAATGCACCAATCAGCACTTTGTGTCTAACTCAAGGTTTGTAAATATACCAATCAGCACTCTGTGTCTAGCTCAAGGTTTGTAAACGCACCAGTCAGCACCCTGTGTCTAGCTCAAGGTTTGTGTATGTACCAATCAGTGCTCTGTGTCTAGCTAATCTAGTGAGGACTTGGAGAACTTTTGTGTCTAGCTCAGGGTTCGTAAATGCACCAATCAGCACCCTGTAAAACGGGCCAATCTGCTGTCTGTAACATGGGCCAATCAGCTCTCTGTAAAATGGACCAATCATCAGAATGTGGGTGGGGTCAGATAAGGGAATAAAACCAAGCTGCCAGAGGCAGCAGCTGCAACCTGCTAGGGTCCCCTTCTGCCTGTGGAAGCTTTGTTGTTTCACTCTTTGCAATAAATCTTGCTGCTGCTCACTCTTTGGGTCTGTGCCACCTTTATGAGCTGTAACACTCACCATGAAGGTCTGCAGCTTCACTCCTGAAGCCAGTGAGACTACAAACGCACCGGGAGGGATGAACAACTCCGGGTGGAAGGAACGAACTCCAGATGGAAGGAACAAACAACCCCAGACGCTCCACCTTTAAGATCTGTAACACTTACCACGAAGGTCTGCAACTTTATTCCTAAAGCGAGCAAGACCACGAACCCATCAGAAGGAAGAAACTCTGGACATGTCCCAACATCTGAAGGAACAAACTGGACACCCATCTTTAAGAACTGTAACACTGCGAGGGTCCGCAGCTTCATTCTTGAAGTCAGCGAAACCAAGAACCCACCAATTCTGGACACAATAACATATAACATGGTGCCAGCAGCAATAAATCCCCAAAAACCTGTCATTAGAAATTGTGATTGGAATGATCCCACATATTCAAAATTTACTCAGATAACAAGACAAAACCCAACTATTAATGCTATGCAAGGTCTACCTCTAATGTAGACTGATTTCAACGTGGCAAAAGCAAACCTTGAAAATGAAAGAGGGGGAGGAGGTGGGAGGAAGAAAAGAGGGAAGGAGGGGAGGAAGGAGGAAAGGAAGAGGTAATAAATTCCAACAGTTTTTAAAAATGAACTCATAGTATTAAAAAGCAAAGATCCATTAGGCATATATCTACGCAAACATAGCATCATTAAAACTCGCAAAGGGGCCAGGCGCGGTGGCTCACGCCTGCAATCCCAGCACTGTGGGAGGCCGAGGCGGGCGGATCACGAGGTCAGGAGATCAAGATCATCCTGGCTAACACGGTGAAACCCCATCTCTACTAAAAATACAAAAAATTAGCCGGGTGCGGTGGCGGGCCCGTGTAGTCCCAGCTACTCAGGGGGCTGAGGCAGGAGAATGGCATGAACCCTGGGAGGCGGAGCTTGCAGTGAGCCAAGATCGCGCCACTGCAGTCCGGTGTGGGTGAAAGAGCGAGACTCCGTCTCAAAAAAAAAAATAATAAAAATAAAACTCGTAAAGGGATTGAGATTATTGAAGCAGAGGCGGCAGCGCAGTTTTTAGATCTCACAATCTTCACATAAAAGCAAACAAAGGAAATACATGATAAGCCAAACATGCAAGAACAACAATTACAATAAACCATGAATACCAACATATAAATAAGTAGGGACAAATGACCAATAGCCACAAAACTTGGCTAAAAGAGCATCTGAAGCTCTGAGAGCAGGAGTACAGTATTCACTGGAGAGCCAGCTGGTCCACCCTGGAAGAGCAGCAAAAACAAGGAGGAGTTTCAGCCCAAGCAAACGGCAGGTGAGTGTGAGGTCCCAAGGTGCTGGAGCAGCCTGGGCCACATAAGCCCTGGGAGCTGCCGGGCAAGCTCCCTTCTAGGAAAGGGTTCTGCCCTAAGAAGGACTTTATGGAAATGGAATCAAAAGTGAGTGGAACAGAGACCTTAGAACCAATGCAAAAAGGTCCACATCAGAGTCAGGGAGGGAGCAATGCTAGGAAACCTCAGACAACAAGTCTGTTTGAACAGGACATGCTACAGTGGAAGTGGGAGCTGGGGATATTAGAAAGCCTATTCTAATACATTTCAAATAATGGAAAAATAAACAAAACTGAAGACATTACACACATTAGGCTTTGACAAGTCAAAGGTGTATGTAGCCATTTCTGGTCTAGCCACTAAGAAAAGACAAAAAGAGAGTATTTAATTTCAACCTAATAAAGGACAAAATAGAATGATAAAAAAATGACTGAACAAAAAGAAGGCAAGATGATCTTGGTTTCTAATTCTCCAATAAAAGGAAATCACTCGAGCAAGGCACCATGGCTCATGCCTGTAATCCCTGCACATTGGGAGGCTGAGGCGGGAGGATCACGAGGTCAGGAGATCGAGACCATCCTGGCTAACATGGTGAAAACCCATCTCTACTAAAAATACAAAAAAAAAAATTAGCCGGGCATGCTGGCAGGTGCCTGTAGTCTCAGCTACTCGGGAGGCTGAGGCAGGAGAATGGCGTGAACCCGGGAGGCAGAGCTTGCAGTGAGCCAAGATCGCGCCACTGCATTCAAGCCTGGGCAGCAGAGCGAGACTCCCTCTCAAAAAAAAAAAAAAGAAAAAAAAAAGAAAAAAAGAAAGAAAAAGAAATGGGTAAGGAAAATGAGGCTGCCCCATCTTATGGTATCAGAATGTAAGAAATACACAAAGAACAGATGGGGTCATGTCAAAAGGACACAGGAACCAACCTGAAAGACCTTCCAATGGCCACAGCTGGAACAATTTAGACAATACAGTAAACAATGTAGTATTAGATTATTATAACTCAAGTATTAAATGAATACATATCCATGAGTCCACTCGAAAATAAATGATTGAAAAGATGATTGATACATAGATAGATAATAAAGTGCAAATCTTTCTTACAGAAATACACCAAATAATATGTGTAGAGACTTCTTCTTACTGGATAGGGTATATAAAGCCAGGAACTAGGGCTTAATTTCCACCTCCAACACTCTGTAAGGGTAAGCTAGACTTAATGATTCACTTCCAAAGAATAGAATAGGAAAAGGGGAAAGTGTACCTTATTCTTTTTTTCATTTTCTTTTTTTAGAGGGAATCTCGCTCTGTTGCGCAGGCTGGAGTGCAATAGCACGGTCTCGGCTCACTGCAACCTCCGCCTCCAGGGTTCAAGCAATTCTCCTGCCACAGCCTCGTGAGTAGCTGAAATTACAGGTGCCTGCCACCATGCCCAGCTAATTTTATATATATATATATATATTTTTTTTTTTTTTTTTTTTTTAATAGAGACCATGTTAGCCAGGCTGGTCTTGAACTCCTGACCTCCAGTGATCCACCTGCTTCGGCCTCCCAAAGTGCTGGGATTACCGATGTGAGCCACTGCACCCAGCCAATACTACCTTATTCGAATAATCAAAGTTAACATCCTCAGTGATGCCATGAGAATATTATGTATGCCTTGATAAAATATGATCAGTAGGGCACTGTGGTCTTCTTTCTAAAATCTCATAACTTCAGTCTAATCATGAGACAAACACCAGACAAACCCAGATTGGGGAACATTCTACAGAATAGCTGTCCAGTACTCCTCAAGACTGTCAAGATCATGAAAAACAAGGAAAGATTGAGAAAATGTCAGAGACCAGGGGAATATGACAACTATATACAGCATGACCCTTTTGGTTGGGTCCTGGAACAAAAAGAGGACACTAATGGAAAATTAGTGAAACCCAAATAAAGTCTGCTGGCCAGGCACGGTGGCTCATGTCTATAATCCCAGCATTTTGGGAGACCAAGACAGGTGGATTGCTTGAGCCCAGGGATTCCAGAGCAGAATGGACAACATAGCAAGATCCCATCTCTACAAAAAATACAAAAAATTAGCCCGGCATTGTGGTGCACACCTGTAGTCCCAGCTACTCAGAAGGCTGGAGGTGGGTGGACCACTTGAGCCCAGGAGGCGGAGGTTGCAGTGAGCCGAGATCGTACCACTACACTCCAGCCTGGGCAACAGAGCCAGACCCTGTCTCAAAATAAAATGTTTTTTAAATAAAAATAAAGTCTGCTATTCAATTAATAGTCATGTGCCCATATGGGTTTCTTAGCTTTGACAAATGTACCCTGGTAATATAAACAGTGAGGAAAGTGGATAAGGGGTATAAAGACATAAGTGAATAAGGAACTTCTTTACCATCTTTGTAACTTTTCTGTAAATGTAACATTTTGAATTAAAAGTTCACTTTTTAAAATAATGTCAGTAAATATACATTTTTTAAAAAGAGGGCAGGAGGCCAGGCACAGTGGCTCACACCTATAATCCCAGCACTTTGGGAGGTCGAGTCAGGCAGATCACCTGAGGTCAGGAGTTCATCTCTAGACCAGCCTGGTCAACATGGCAAAACCCCATCTCTACTAAAAATAACAAAAATTAGCTGGGTGTGGTGGTACACGCCAGTAATCCCAGCTACTCAGGAAGCTGAGGCACGAGAATTGCTTGAACCTGGGAGGCAGAGGTTGCAATGAGCCGAAGTGGTGCCACTGCACTCCAGCCTGGGACCATCTGGTGGGGGGTGGGGCGGGCGCGGGGAAAAGAGGCCAAGAAAGGAATACAAGAGTGGTTCTATCAAGTTGTATCTTTTCAAGAAAACCATTTACTGTGTAAAGCTTTCAAATTAATTTGCACAAAGCTTGAGGAGAGCATTTATTCTAAAATTTTTCTAACAAACATAAAAGTATAAAAGACATTATAATGAACTGTTAGGTACTCATTAATCCACTGTCAGCTACTTTCACCATTTTGCCAGTCTTGTTTCATTTAATGTTCACACACACACACACACACACACACACACACACCCAACTAGTGAAGCAGATGAAAACAGCAATGACTTAGAAATCAGGAAAAAAAGTGGCAGTACTAATAATTAAATTCACAATTTTGTTTCTTGAAAAAAACAAATCAAATAGATAAACCATTAACTGATCCAACTGTTTAATGGGAAAAAGCACAAATTAACAAAAGATATGAAAAGACAGTTCAAAGAGAAGAAACTAAAAATGACCTTTAAACATTTCAAAAGATGTTAAACATCATTAATAATAAGAGAAATACAAATAGACTTATAATGAGATTCTGTGGTTTAACTAGCATATTGGCAAAGATCAACACATTTGGTAACATCCCATGTTGACAGAAAGAATGAGGAAACAGCCACTCCTGCGTATTGTAAGTGGAAGTGTAAACTGGCATGTTCTTAATGAATGACAGTTTGGCAGTGTCTTTTCAAATTATTCACATACTCTTGACCCAGCAATTGCACTTTCAGGAAATTATGCTTCAAATACACTTACAGATGCACACAAAGATGTATGCACGTGAAATTTATGTACAGCATTCCTCCCAAAAAAGACCATATTTGTGTATTGAAAGTAATTAAAATATTCAATAATAGACATCATTTTAAACCACTACAATACAACAAAATAACAAAATATTATGGCACTATTGAAAATGCTAAGGTAGCTCTATAAGTAATATTATGAAACAATCTCCAAAATATACTGATAAGTTTAAAAGCAAGGTTCAGAAGAGTTTGTACACCATAGAGAAATGTGTGTATAAAATAAGGAAGGAAGGAATCCAGTTTGGTTTTATGGAAGTCAGAGTTGGATCCTTCTGTTTTCAGCAGCTGAGCACAAACATCACTTTGTTCTTTAGCATGAAATTTTTGCCCTTTGCTAAATCTGTGCTCTCTTCTGCCTTTCTTGTTGAGCCTAGTATCCAATGTCAATATTCATCTTTTTTTTCTGTAATACGACTGCATATGTTTCTCACCCTATCATTACTGACTACCTAGTTGGGTGTAGGCCTTTTCAACAATTTTTTTTTTTTTTTTTTTTTTTTTTTTTTTTTTTTTTGAGACGGAGTCTCGTTCTGTCGCCCAGGCTGGAGTGCAGTGGTGCAAGTGGTGCAATCTCGGGTCACTGCAAGCTCCGCCTCCCGGGTTCACGCCATTCTCCTGCCTCAGCCTCTCCGAGTAGCTGGGACTACAGGCGCCCGCCACCACGCCCAGCTAATTTTTTGTATTTTTAGTAGAGACGGGGTTTCACCGTGGTCTCGATCTCCTGACCTCGAGATCCGCCCGCCTCGGCCTCCCAAAGTGCTGGGATTACAAGCGTGAGCCACCGCGCCCGGCCAACAATTTTTTTAAGGTAATGTGTTAACATGACAATTGGCTTATCATAAAAAGTTATGAAAGCAGGAATTTTTCTGTTTTACACATGATACAAAGATTTGTTTTCAGACAAAAGCATTATTGTGGGCTTGCACTTTTACCCATCAAAGCAGTTTATCCCCCAGTCACCAGGCCCACCCTCAGGCCCCTAACTTAATAACTAGAAGCCTACAAGAAGTCACCCCAGAAAATAAATATGGCACCATTTTGGCATGCTAGCTCTTTTGATGTCATACTTAGGTACTCTTGTTGGAAGAGAATCTATGACACTGGAGACTTGAAAGGGAGGAGAAGGAATTCAAGGAAGAAAATTCAGGGAGAAAACTTTCAGCCAGAACAAAAAGCATCATCTAAATCCACTTAATGCCCTGTGGTCACGACGGAGAAGTCTCTTGAGGTACTCTCAGGATATGCACCGTCAGTTTATCTAATTTGATACTGGACGATATTTTTGCTTGCATGATTATAGCATTTAACATTTTGCCATTCTTCCTTTGTTTCCTAGGCATAATTCAGTAAGACAGAAATAGTTTAGAAAGCGGGAAGGGGATTCTTTTCAACTTCAAATTAGCCCAACTGATCTCTCACTAGGCCATCTTTCTCTCCCACAGTTTCTAGAACCATCAGGGTGAGCAAGAAAATGGGTCACTCTGGACTTACCTGAAGTGTCAGAAGTAAGTAATGCCCTTCCCAATTTAGGGGATTACATTTGTTTCTGTGGCTTCTCTGAGGAAATAGAAACCCTCACAAGGGTCAAGATTAAGTCACCAAAAGACCCTCCTCACATTTAAACCAAGAAAACCAGAGTCTTAGCTCTTCCTTTTAACTGCCCCCCCTCCTTTTTTTTTTTTTTTGAGACCGAGCCTTGCTCTGTCGCCCAGGCTGGAGTGCAGTGGCGCGGTCTCAGCTCACTGCCAACTCCGCCTCCCAGGTTCACACCATTCTCCTGCCTCAGCCTCCCGACTAGCTGGGATTACAGGCATCAACCATCACGTCCAACTAATTTTTTGTATTTTTAGTAAAGGCGGGGTTTCACCATGTTTGCCAGGATGGTCTCGATCTCCTGATCTCGTGATCTGCCCATCTCGGCCTCCCAAAGTGCTGGGATTACAGGCGTGAGCCACCGCGCCTGGCCCCTTTTAACTCTTAAAATCACAGGAACACTTCCTCAATTTAGAAAATTTTAACTCAACATTTGCAGTGATTTAATCATACAAGGCCTGCCGGGCACAGTGGCTCATGCCTGCAATCCCAACACTCTGGGAGGCCGAGGCGGGTGGATCATCTGGGATCAGGAGTTCAAGAACATCCTGGCCAATATGGTGAAACCCCATCTCTACTAAAAATACAAAAATTAGCTGGGCATGGTGGCATGCACCTGTAATCTCAGCTCCTCAGGAGGCTGAGGCAGGAGAATCACTTGAACCCGGGAGGCAGAGGTTGCAGTGAGCCGAGATTGCGCCACTGCACTCCAACCTGGGTGACAGCAAGACTCCGTCTCAAAAAAAAAAAAAAAAAAAAATACAAGGCCAATGTTTGCCCATTTTACTGCATACCAAGTAGAAGACAAACAACTATTTACTAAAGAAATTCACTTGTCTCCAATCATGCTAAAAATTTTGAGGCTGATTTGCATACAGTTATTATAATAATTATGAATGTTACATATATAATCTTAAGCAAATTCAACAGAATCTTTACTTGGCAAACTTTAGTAGATATTTGCACCAAGAAATATATGCTTAATGGCCAGCATGGTGGCTCACACCTGTAATCCCAACACTCTGGAAGGCCGAGGCAGGTGGATCACTTGAGGCCAGGAGTTCAAGACCAGCCTGGCCAACATGGTGATACCCTGTCTCTACTAAAAATACAAAAATTAGCTGGGCATGGTGGCGTGTGTCTATAGTCCCAGCTACTTGAGAGACTGAGGCAGAAGAATCGCTTGAACCCAAGAAGTGGAGGCTGCAGTGAGCCGAGATCGTGCCATTGCACTCCAGCCTGGGCAACAGAGTGAGACTCTGTCTCAAAATAAAAAAAAATAAAAAAATAAGAAAGAAAAATATATACACTTAAAGCTACATATTCGTGCATATGCAAGACTGAAAATTATTAATTTAGACAGTCTCTCCTCATCTCCTATTGTTCTAAACAAGCAAAGGTAATCTACATACAACATTTCTACTGATTTTATGTCATTCTCAGTCACAATTTATTAAAGCTGAAGAAAACGTTTAGAAGAAAGATGGGAACCTGAGCAGTACATGAGGTACCATTGCTTACAAAATGTCTGCAGAAGTATTCATGCTTCTTGAGCAAATTTCTTAATATCTGTGAAAATGTGTAGCAGATCAGGACAGGATGGGGATAATCACAAGGGAACCAGATGCCCTCCTGACAACATTCTTTAAAATGACACTTTTTCAATAACTACAACTATAATGAAAATGTAAATGGGGGGAAGAATGACATAGAATCCATTATTCCTCGCTTCACCAAATGCGTGTGCCAGGCATTGTTCTAGGTCTGGGTATATGCAGTGAACTGAACAGAGTCCCTGCTCACTAAGACCTTAGGTTCTAGTTGAAGAAAATAGACACTGCATAAATAAAAGGAAAAAATTAAGTAGGGTAAGGGAGAAAGAGTAGAGGAAAGATTTCAATAAGGTAGTCAGAAAAGGCTTCATTAGTGAAGTGGCATTTGTGCAGAAAGCCTAGTGAAGTGAGAGAGCAAATCATGAAAATGTCTCAAAGAATACTCCAGGCTGAGAAAACAGTGAGTACAAAGGCTTTAAGAAAGACCAGATCTTATAGGACGTGGAAGGTTACTAGAAGGGCTTTCTCTTTCATTCCAAGTGTGATGGGAAGCCATTTAAGGATTAAAGTGACAAAATGACATGATCAGATTTATGTTTTGAAAGAATCATTCTAACTACTGGTCAGCGACTAATCTATAACATGACAAGATTGGGAAAAGACAAGCTACTTGAGGCAATTGACCTAATCCATGCAGAGATTACAGCAACTTGGACTAGGGTGGTAGCAGTGGAGATGTTAAGAAAGGGTCACACAGCAGTTAAGAAAGGCCAAACACAGCAGATACGCTGATAGAGTGGGTACAGATTATGAAGGTGAGCAAAGGAGTCAAAGTTTGTGGCCTGAACAATTAGATAGATGGAGGTCCCATTTATTAAAATGGGGAATACTGAGGTCACAAAGATTTGGGGTATGGAACTGAAGGTTTCAGTTTTATAGTTTTTAAGGTGGAGTTGCCCAAGAGGCAAATTGGACGTAAGAGTTGAAAAGTCAAGGAAGAGATTTGGACTAGATATAAATTTGGGGATCATTACCTCATGGGTATGGACCAGATGTGATCACATCTATTTGCATGTTTTCATAAAGTAAAGAAATGGGAGGGCTGACCCCTTGGTTACACTGACATTAAGGAGTCTGGAAGATAAAGGGCACCTCACACAAGAGACAGAAAAAGAATGGATAACCAACAGGAAACAAATGTTGTCCCTAGAAGCCTGATGAAGAAAGTGTTTCAAAGAGGGAGTGATCAATTGTGTCAAACATTCTAAGGGCTAGAGTAAGACAAAGACTGAGAATTAACTACAGAATTTGACAATGCATAGTCACTGGTGACTTTAACCAGAAAGATTACCATGGAGGAGTAGGGAGAAATATCTAATTGGAATGAAAAGTAAAATATCAATGATCAGAGAGGGTGGTCAGCACATAGCTCATTTAAAATGTGCTTGTTTACACCACCAACCAAAAATATGGCCCTTGTGTGCCCATGCAGACACACACACACACACACACACACACACACACTTATTCCTGCTTACAAGTTCATTCTCCGTGAAATTAGAACTTAACTTCCAGGGCTATTGACTTCTTTGTAGTCTATTTCACTTCTATGTACAACTTTGCATAGCTACATTTTTATTTGACAATTTGGAAAAAATCCTTAATAAAGGATGTCAGAAGATAGAGTTTTGAGGCACCTGGAAAATATAGTTTATATGGGGGATAATGTTCCCACTAAAATAACTACTCCATTCAGTGTGGCACGAAGATGACCTCAAAGACCTTAGTGTCATTACTCTGTTGACTTTGTTAATAAGGGTAAACACATTTTTCTTTGACAGACAGAAGCCACAGAAACTTCTCTCCCCAGCTGCCAAACAGAAAGGCAAGCTGTGAATGCTGGGTTAAGCCTAGACCTGTCTAAACATGGAAGCAATCTATTCATTGGTCTGGGTCTAACAATAGCCAACAAATTAGAAGAGGATACTTAAGTGGACTACTCCTGTTTTTACCAAATGGGTTGTTTAATATGTTGACCTTTATTTGGGGTGTCTGAGCTCACCAAAGAGCACAAACATCACCTCTTAACTTTATGAACAAAAGAATAAACCATACAAGTCATCACTTTACCAGGAGGGATAAGTACTGTTTTAATTAATATGCTAATCTAATGAAACAGCAGACATTAGTTAAATAAGCAAACCATTAGGATGGGAACATAAATGCTGGTGCATGGCATAGGTCTATTGATGGTGTCTAGATATTATCCACAACTCATAAATCCTAAAAAGAGAGAAGTGTGGTCTGTTTCCAAGATTCAAAGTTCTACCATTAAATGAAATTGATTGGGTCTATATTACAAGAAATTAACTGGCTCTGTCAACATGGATAGATCATAAAATCATAATGTTGAAGGGAGGGAGGTGATAAATGATGCAATTTGATGCCATTTATGTAAATTTCAAAAAGCACTCACAAAATACTACTACATATTAAATATGGATATGGAGAGAGAGATAAAAATAGATAGCTAGACAGGATAGAGTTTTTTGTTTGTTTTTTTGAGACAGTCTTGCTCTGTCGCCCAGGCTGAAGTGCAGTGGCACGATCTTGGCTCACTGCAAGCTCTGCCTCCCAGGTTCACGCCATTCTCCTGCCTCAGCCTCCCAATTAGCTGGGACTGCAGGCACCCACCACCAGGCCCAGCTAATTTTTTGTATTTTTAGTAGAGGCGGGGTTTCACCGTGTTAGCCAGGATGGTCTCCATCTCCTGACTTCATGATCCGCCCGCCTCGGCCTCCCAAAGTGCTGGGATTACAGGCGTGAGCCACTGCCCCGGGGCCAGGACAGAGGTTTTTTTTTTTTTATATAAAGGTATATATGACACACACCAAACTATTGATGATGTTTGCCTGTGGAGGTATTGGGGAAAAAAAGTGGGACAAGAAATGAGGGTTAAACGGGATATTAACAGTTCTGGGTGGTAGGAATACAGATGTTTGTTATGTTCTCTTGTATAGTTTATTATATTTGGAATTTTAAAAAGTATTTATAAATAAATGATAATATCTTGAGAACCTACTTCATGAAGTTCTCTGGAAGGAAGGAATTGTGGAGACCTGCAGTCCACAGGAAGAACCCAGGAATGGACACCTCATCTTCAGTCACATGGACTTGCCTGTGCACAGCCCTCAAGGCCCCCCCTCCATGTGTGAAGTGCTGCCATGCAGTTGGCTGTCTGTATTCATCCATTTTCACAGTACTGTAAAGAAATGCCTGAGACTGAGAAATTTATAAAGGAAAGAGGTTTAACTCACAGTTCCACATGGCTGGGGAGGCCTCAGGAAACTTAGCGATGGTGGAAGGCGAAAGTGAAGCAGACACCTTCCTTACAAGGCAGCTGGAGAGAGAAGTGCAAGCCAGGGAAATGCCAGAAGCTTATAAAACCATCAGATCTCGTGAGAACTCACTCACTATCACAAGAACAGCATGGGGGAAACCGCCCCCATGATCCAATTACCTACCTACCTCCCTCAACACGTGGGGATTACAATTTGAGATGAGATTTGGGTGGGGACCCAGAGCCAAACCATATCACTGTCATTTCACAATCCATCTATCCTGGGTTAGAGTGATCATGGAATTCAAGATAGAGTCACAATTTAACTGTAAAGAGCTAATGATGGTTATAGCTTTCAGCCCAGGCTATCTTTCAGGTGCAGCTTCTCGGCCAATTGCTCAATGACTCATCAAGACCCACTTAGCCACATATCTGAGAACCAGGAAATGCACCACTCTGGCTCCTCCATGGACAAGAATTACAAAAAAGTCAAGGAAACTTAGCAAGACGTAAACCTTTTATCAGAACTCAGAAGCAGCTACAGACTAAAAAGCAGTAAAAAGTAGCAAAGAAGTAGCAAAGCTTGTTGACAAATCAGACTCAGGAAGAACAGTAAAGTATCAATTATGTTAAAATCCAAATTATCATTTTGGCGGGTGCAATTTGGCGTCCAGATGGACCACACTAAACAATTCAATTCTACTTAATTATTTAAATATCATTTTGCGAGTCACTTACTTGGCAAGTAGAGCTGCTTCAAATCTGTTTTATGGGAGCCACACTGGGATTTTGCTATGCAAGGGAAAACTTTCTGTAGTTTCTGCATCGTTTATAGTAGATAACTCTGTTTCAACTGACTGCATGTTCTAGCAAGGAGCAAGGGAACTAATACTCAGTGATTTTTTTTTATATTTGGCAGGCACTGGGCTACATGCTTTCACCATATCATCTCAACTCATTCTCTCAATAGTATAAGATCAATATTAACCCATTCTAGAAATAAAAAAACTGGGCTTCAACAGTTGAAGTAACTTGACCAAAGTCATACTTCCAGGAAGTGGCAGATCCAGATTTCAAACTGAGGTTGCTCCAATCCAAAGCCTTTGTTCTGGAGACAGCTAATTTGAAAAAAAAAAAGAGAAAAAAGTAATACAGATTTTAAGAGGAAACATCATGAGTAGCCATTACAGTTAATGGAAATGAAAATTCCGTGAGAAAGCTGAAGGACTATCTTTAAGAGGACTGGAAGAAACATGAATTTGTTTGCCCCCACCCACACTTCACAATGCTCTGTGGACTGTGGAAATCTCCCTATTTGAGCTTTAGTAATCCATGGTCAAACTTTAACGGGCACATGAATCCTCTGGGCATCTTGTAAAAAGGCAGATTCCAACCAGCAGGCCAGGGATGGAGGTGAGGTTCTGCAAGTCTAACAAGCTTCCCGTGGTAATGATATTGCTAGCTCACGGACCACAGGTTTTGAGTAATAAGGAGCTGTAGACTAACCATTTTCAGGTGATAAAAGCCCCTAGGGACAATCTTCAGCTGATGGAACTCATTAAACCCTGTGAATGACAGGGTTTTCAAAACTTCTCTAAGTTCTTAGGTTTAGATCTTGTGCAACACACCCTAAAGGATGATTTATCTATAAGGACTTCTCTCAACACCCCCAAAATTACAGATCTGTCATTTCACCAAATATCAACCCAAACTCTGTGATCTCTTTTTCTTCAATACATTGTACACATTGATTTCTCAATTACATAGTCAGCATAAGGAACAAAGTAGTTTCAGATGAACTTTTTACCATTGACCCTTGATACACTCTGCATCAGTGAACAGAGGATCTCATTAAAAACAGTAACAGCTATTGAATAACCCTAAGCATTTTTAAGTAAAATCTGTCTGATCTCAATAAAATGATCCAAGATGCTTAAGGATCTTTTGAGAGACTTTTTTAGAATATCACCCTGAGGATAACACTGAAGTTTCAGTATTCCAAACTACTATTTCAAACAGCATTTTAAAAAGGACTGCATTCTAGCAAACTCCTTTTTAATTTATACCAGCACAATTTAATACAAGTCTTTTTATTTATTTACTTATTCATTTTATCTAATTTTATTTGATACAGGTTCTCACTCTGTCGCCTAGGCTAGAGTGCAGTGGCACGATCTCCACTCACTGCAGCCTCCACCTCCCAGGCTCAACCAATTTTCCTGCCTCAGCCTCCCAAGTAGCTGGGATTACAGGCACGCACCACCATGCCTGGCTAGTTTTTGTATTTCCAGTAGAGAAAATAAAATAATAATAATAATAATTTTTGTATTTTTAGTTTTCCCTATGTTAGCCAGTCTGGTCTCGAACTCCTGACCTCAAGTGATCCACCCACCCACCTCGGCCTCCCAGAGTGCTGGGATTACAGGCATGAGTCACCACACCTGGCCTATTTATTTATTTAGAGACAGAGTCTCACTCTTCACCCAGGCAGGAGAGCAACGGAGCAATCATAGCTTGCTGCAACCTCAATATCCTGGGGTCAAGTGATCCTGCGGCCTCAGCCTCCTGAGTAGCTGGAACTACGACACGCACCACCACTCCTGGCTAATTCTTTTGACTTTTAGCATAGATGAGGACTCACTGTGTTCCTCAGGCTGATCCTGAACTCTTGAACTCAAGCAGTCCTCACACCTTGGCCTCCCAAAGTGCTGGGATTACAGGCATGAGCCACCATGTCCTGCCCGCAACTTGAAACAAATCTTCAGATAAACTAGATATGGGCTCTCCTGTAATTAAAAAAAGAGTGACTGTCATTCTTATCCATTCTGAGAACATACTCCTTCTCTAATGTTCTAAAGAAGATAAACATATTTGTCAACTATAATTAGGTAGTAGAGTGTTAACTTTGATTATAATTAAGCCAAGTCCATCTTTGGCCCACATGTCTCTGCCACAAGATAAATAATGGTAAACAATTTTGCCCCTTGGGTTCACTCATCTGATAAATCTATCAGAATGCCTAGCTCATCAAAATTTAAACTTTCGCATGATATCATTAAAGAATCTCACTCTCAAAATCTTCCAAGAACAGTGAATATTGTGTTTGGCCACCAAAAAAATCCACTCCCTGTTTCATTAACTCCTCAGCTCTCTTTAGACATCTACATCCATAGGTAAGCACACCCTCCCAGCCCATGAAGTCAACGTGTTTTGGGGGAAGCCAAGCTCCACCCCTAGCTAGTCAGCCCCAAGGTAAGCAGAGCATTCCTCTCCCTGGGCAGAATAATTGGTTCAGGGATGGACTCCTGATCCAATTGGAAGTCAATTAAATATGAGAAAAGGTTTTTTTTGTTTGTTTTTGGGGGACTTTCTTTTGTCACAATCTGGGACTGAGGCTTTTTGACCACGGAGAAGGAAGATCCAAAAGGAATCCTCTCTCCGTATTCCTAACAAGAAGCAATGAAGCCATCTCTTAACCACAAGAGGGAGCCAATCCTTACGTTGAAGCTGACACCATGACGGTAGAGATAGAAACTGTGTCCTGGTTGTCCAATAGAAACTACTCTTCGTACACCTTTTTGATCTATAAACGGATAGTTTTCTAATTGTTGTATGAAGACATTTTGAAAGCCCTTTCAAATGCCTTGCTTTGGTTCAAAAGTACACACTGCCGCATTTCCCCTGGCTCCACAGTCCAATATATCTGTCAAAGAAGGAAATGAGGTTACTGTAATGATGACCCAACCAATTCCTCTTCGTGGAACTCTGGGAAATAAAATAAAGCTCACAGTTCAACAGTTTGCAGAATCTGCCTTCCTCTTTTTGAAAACTGGAATGGTAAAATGACATTTACCCATATCTGATCTTTTAACATACCTCATGTTTGCTAAGATTACTCAGCAATCTCATTTACAAGATTTTTTTTAAGATGTGGAAATATCGGCTGGGCGTGGTGGCTAACGCCTGTAATCCCAGCACTTTAGGAGGCCGAGACGGGCGGATCACCTGAGGTCGGGAGTTTGAGACCAGCCTGACCAACATGGAGAAACCGCGTCTCTAGTAAAAATACAAAATTAGCCAGGTGTGGTGGCACATGCCTGTAATCCCAGCTACTCAGGAGGCTGAGGCAGGAGAATTGCTTGAACCCGGGTGGCAGAGGTTGCGGTGAGCCGAGATCGTGCCATTGCCCTCCAGCCTAGGCAACAAGAGCGGAACTCCATCTCAAAAAAAAAAAGTGGAAATATCATTTATAGAAAAATATGCATTTAGAACAAGGGGGTGTGTGCTTTACCCTCTCTTTACAATTTCTTTACCTGTCTGGGGCTTTCTCTTCCCCTTTGTCCAGTCAGAGCTCCTTGAAGCACAGTTCTAATTAAGGAAGCATTGTCATCATTTTCTTTCCTGTGTTAAATTAGATAGAAGTTTCTTTGTCCCAGAAAAAGTCCAGAGGTAGCTCACCCATGGTAGGTGTGGCAGTTTCATAGTCATCATAGTCAGCAATCTTTAGCATAAACTTCATGGTCCAGCTGGCTAAGAGTGTCAAGGTTGTCCATATCCCAAGCAGCACGAAGGAGAAAGAGGGGCAGAAGAACGTGTTCTTCCCTTTAAAGGACTGCATTGGTTATCTTATGCTAGGTTATGCTGTGGCAACAAACTCCAAAATAACAGAGGCTTACAACATATTTTTCTCACTCTCTTCACAAGTTGTCTGTGGGTTGGCCGAAACTCTATTCCACATTTTCTCCCATTTGGGAATTGTTATGGGCTAAATTTGTCACTCCAAAAATTCATACCTTGATGTCCTAATACATAGTAGCTCAGAATATAACTATATTTGGAGATGGGGTCTTTTAAAAGGTAATTAATTTCAAAATGATGCCATTAGAGTGGGTCCTAATCCAATATAACTGGTGACCTTATAAGAGGAAATTAGGACACAGACATGTGCAGTGTGAAGACAGAAGACAGTCATCTATAAGCCAAGAAGAGACGCCTGGAACAGATCCTTCCCTCGTGGCTCTCAGAATGAAGCAATTCTGCAGACATTGTGATCTCTGACTTGTAGCCTCCAGAAATTGTGAGAAATAAATTTCTGTTGATTAAGCCACCCAGTCTGTGGTATTCTAACAGCCTTAGCAAACTAACACAGGGATCTAAACTAAAGAAGCAGGCTTAAGTCTCGTGGCAGAGGGAAGAGAACAATGGCTGATCTATGCAATTTCTCTTAAAGCTTCTGTTTGGATGTGGCATTTGTCACCTGTTCACATTCCATTGACCAAAGACAATTATATGACCAAATTCTATATTAATTGAGAAACAGAGTAGAATCTTCTTAGAGGGAAACACTGCAAGTCACATGGTTATGGGGATGGACATATAATTCTTTCACAGGTGGGCAGCAAATGGGAAAAACCATAATAACATTACCACAAAGACACTGGCCTGGTTATCTGTTACTGTGCAGAAACTATGCCAAAACATAGTGGCTTTGATTTATTATTATTCCTCACAGTTGTGTGGATGGACTGGGTTCAACTGAGCAGTTGTCATCTATAGTCAGATAGGGCTGTGTCATCTGAAGGCTCAACTGGGCTGTACATCTAAGATGTGTCACTCACATGGCTAGGAGATGAAGCTGGCTGTCAGCCAGAAACTCAGCTGGGACTCTAAACCTGAGCATCTGCACATGGCCTTTGCATGTAACTTGGGCTTCTCACACAACACAGCAGGTAGAACGCAGCCTTAGAACCTGACCAGATTCAAGGTGAGGGAGGTTAGACTGCAACTCTCGATGAAGGATTTGCCAAAGGATGTTTGGCTATTTTTAATCCACCACTGGTCAGTCCAACTTCCACTATATCTCATTGGCCAGAAGCTAGACATTTGGTCCCATCTAGCATCAAGGGAGGCTGGGAAAATACTTTATGTAAAGCAATCTTTTTATTTATTTGTTTGTTTATTTATTCAATTATGTAGCAGTGCCCTGCCAAAAACTGAGTTTCTGTTATTAAGGAGGAAGAAGTAAATGGACATTGGGATCAGCAATCAGGAGTCTTTGCCATTTCTTCTTTATATATATCCTTTTTATTCAGTGTTCTCTCTTAAAATAATCCCCATCCTCTCTAGAAACTCATCATTTTTTAAATCATTTGTTTATTTAACAGAATAATAAATATGCAGTTTTTCAGTTAAATAATAGCCCCCAAAGGCTTATTATAAAAATTTAAAAATAACTCTTTTAGACTTTTTTTTATAATTCTTCTTTCAATATTTATTTCAAAATTTCTAAACAGAACTCTTTATCTTTTGGAAAGACTTCCTATCCCATCCACTCCTAAATTGCCCACAACTCAATTTCAGGAAAACCCATAGAACCCTTTGTATTTCTGGCAAGATCCTCCCATTTGACATCCCACTATGTATCTCCAGTCTCACATTTCACATCATATAGCAGATTATGCCCACGGTGGATGCCATGATAAGAACTGATTTCCATGTCCCCTTAAAGTGATCAGGACTACATGCATCATACATTGCATACCTGCCATCCCAGTCTCAACAAAGAGTCCACTCCCCAGAGTCATCTCTTACCACGTAGACTCTATCCCCATATGGGTGTGCACCTCCTCTAATCTGACTCAATCACCCACCCCCCATGACTCCCTAACACTTTGCCCTGTACCCTGAAGAACTCAAAATCCCCTATGCTGGTGACCTTCCCTCTGAAAGTTACCTTCACCTTCTTGTTTTAGCTGGAGCTTTCAGGTATCACTTCAAGGGCAGCCCTTTCAAGCAAGGACTATTTTTATTCTCACACCCCAACACTCAACAACTGTTGAAGATGGGCTAGGTTTCCCCTTGCTCCTTATTTCTACCGCCAAACTATCGTTTCCCCTCTGCTCTAAAATTCCCCAGTTACCTGGAAGCATGTATTGTCAGAATAAATGACCAGATTAACCTGCCCTTGTTACAATAATCTACTTTCCATTCATGTTGATGTCTTAGACAGCGTCATTCTCAACAACCATGCTGACTCCAAAATTTCCATTTCAAGAGTCTCACTGAGATCATCATCTTCTGTTTTTCTTGGGCATCCCTCCAACAATTCTGAGCCAATATGCTTCAACCACAGTGGAACCTCCCATTGACTGCCTCTTGCACTTTTCACTGTCTGTCATACTTCTACCATTGCCTCCTCACCCTAGTTAGACTCCACAATCCCCTACTGTAATGTTTCCCTTTCATATACCTTTGTTGTTTTTGTTCTTTTCTTCTTTTGTCCTCCAAACCCAGCAAGATCCCAGTACAACCATGTGTCTGCATCTAAGCAGCTGAACACAAAAGGAGAAATCCTCACAACCACACTGATGGCTCACTCATTAAATGTTTGTACTAATTTCAGACGGGGCACCGGCACTGCCAGACAAGCCCTAGTCAACATTTTCTGACATAATTTGCTCTCCCACTCTCCAGGAGGCCTGTTTTCACCATGTCTGCTTTCTCTGCAAACCTTCAATAACAACTACTCCCTATAACTCATTTTCAGCTTTTTTTTTTTTGGCTAAGAAAATATAAACAAACCAAAAGGTAAACTGCAATGACAACCCACCTCAAAATTTCATGGAAAAGTCCATGAGTGTTCTGAATATCTAAAGGAAAAGTGGCCGGGTGCAGTGGCTCACACCTGTAATCCCAGCACTTTGGGAGGCTGAGGCAGGCAGATCACCTGAGGTCAGGAGTTTGAGACCAGCCTGGTCAACATGGTTAAACCCCGTCTCTACCAAAAAATAAAAAAAGTACCCAGGCGTGATGGTGTGTATCTGTAGTCCCAGATACTGGGGAGGCTTAGGTGGGAGGATTACTTGAACCTGGGAGGCGGAGGTTGCAGTGAGCCGAGACTGTGCCACTGCACTCCAGCATGGGGAACAGGGTAAGACCCTGACTCAATAAACAAATAAATAAATAAAGGAAAAGTAGGGAGACAAGTGGGAAAAGTATAGGCAGCATAAGCAATGGACTTTACCTTCTTTCTATTTGTCTTCAAGGCCAGCTCTGATATCACTGTGGAGGACCGCCAGCTGGAGACCTTGCAGACATGGAAATTAACACCCATCGGAAGTCATAGCACCTGGATCTTAGTCTTGGTTCTGCCCATCTTACTGCTGCACAAACATTACTGCCCTAACATGGAGGATTATCAACTTAATGAAAGGCTTAAAACTGCAGAGACATTATTTTCCTGATAAAATGGCATAATTGACTTCTATGCCTTATTTCTTTTAATGTATGCAAATGAATGGGAAAGTAGGAGTGGTTTAACTCTTCTGTAAATCTATTTGAACTCCTTTGGGGAAAGACGTAAATAAGCAGAGCTACATGTTCATTGTAAAGACACAGACGTGATGTTATCAACCTTAATAATAATTTAATTACATCAACTAATTGTTATTACATTCTAATGCATTTATGTAAAGACAAATTTTGTCTTCTTTCTAGCTTTGCCAATAAAACAAAAGAATAATGCTATCCTAGCTGATAAGAATAATGACTTCACCTGTCAAAACAGATTTATATCTTGAGTCTCAGACAGTCTCTGCAGCATGTTTTTGCCGGGAATATTCACTTGTCCTTTCTTTCTTTCCTTCTTTTTTTCTTTTCTTTTTTTTTAAGGAAGAAGACAGAGAGCAGGTTTCTACTACTCCTGAGCCTCCCTCTCCAGTGATGCTCGGGGCAACAACCCTTCAAAATTAGGTACCAATCAGTGCCAATTCCTTTGATAACCATTGTAATAACATTAACATGATGAACTAATGAGATATTAATGTGGTTCTAACAGACATTTCCATAGGAGTTCCATTGTAACTGAGTAGGTTGATAATGTGCCTTAATCTGTTTTCGGCAAATGTAATGTATGATGAATAGGGAAAGGCAAAATTCTGATGACTTCGAATTTGTAAGGTGCTTACTCTTTCAAAAAAGAAAAGAAATTCCTGTTTTTAAAAGCAGATACATATGTGAACATTTGAGAAATCAGAGCCCAGAGTGTCATAACCTCCTCAAGGCATCCCAAGGCATTTTATACTTTTAAATTTCCAAATGGCAGTATAATTGGGGAGTGAGTATTTAAGATCTTTGTTTGAATTTTAGTCTATCAACACCTAGCAAATTATAGTTACGGAAGGGAGAGCCTTGGAAATTCAGTGATGGTACAGCAAGTATTGCTTTCTTTTTTTTTTTTTTTTTTTTTTGAGACAAAGTCCACTCTGTCACACAGGCTGCTGGAGTGCAGTGGCGCCATCTCAGCTCACTGCAACCTCTGCCTCCCAGGCTCAAGCAATTCTCATGCTTCAGCCTCCCGAATAGCTGGTATTACAAGCTTGTGCCACCATGCCCGGCTAATTTTTTGTAGAGATGGGGTTTTGCCATGTTGGCCAGGCTGGTCTCAACCTCCAGGCCTCAAGTGATCCGCCCACCTTGGCCTCCCAAAGTGCTGCAACTACAGGCATGAGCCACTGCGCCTGGCAGTATTGCTTTTAAAGAAAAGAAATACCACACAGAGAGACATATACACACAGACACACACAGAAGTATGCACAAATGTGCACACATACACCCGTGAGCATATGCATGTTCACTCACACACAGAAGAGCTCCTATTGTTTGGGAAAAATAAAAAAATAAGGTCAAGAGCCTAGAAAGAAATAAAAAGGGGCACGGTGATAGAAAAGAAAAAGTAAAAGCAAGATTGAAAAGCTGAGATATTCAGAGTCTTTCCATTGGTTTTAAGAGGATACCTGTAAATAGCCCTGGTTTGAACTCTGCTGAAAGAGACAGGAAAGAACGAGGCCTTTGTATGATTATTTATTCCAGCAAACAACAGCACACGGCAACTCAGAGCCTTGCTATTCCCTCAGCTAATATTTGGAAGACATTGTATCTCAAGGGCAAATTCTAAGTGTTCTTCGTCTCTCTAAAGTAAAGAGGAAAGGGGAAAAAATTGGAGGCTTCCATCATCCAAAGATAAAAAAGAAAATACTGATGAAATTCCACATTGGACATTGTATGAGGAAGATAAAAAATTAAGGAAAGAGTGTGATGATAAGCTTTGCTTAGCAAATACAAATGAAGGCTATGTAAACCCATGTGATTTTTTTTTTAAGGCAGACTATTGTTAAATTAACTGGCAGCATTTCAACATCTCCTTAACAGTAAATGTTGCTGCCAATTCTTTTCATATTTTAACCCCCTCTATGAAAGACCCACTTCTTTAAACTGCTCCAAATAGTCTCAGTTCTGAACACAAAGAGGCAGTAGCCTGAGAATTCTCTAGCTTCCTCTGATCCTTCCCAATTCCATTTCCAGCTGATATTTAAATGGCCCCATTTCTCTGCTTCTCTTGGAAGAAGTGACTTTCTTAGTGTGACTCAGCACCATGTTTTTGCCTGGAGGCCAGCTTCCAGGGCGTTCACTTTTCTACCTCATTACAGCCAACCTGTAGTTACTAGAGGGAATTATTTAGAATCTGGATTATTCTCCTTCTTCACCTCTGTTTTCACCCAGCATTTCTCTACCTGCCAGCGGCCTTACCAAAATTTTTTATCTGCCTTTAAATTTGACAATGGTTAGAGTTTTCAAAATAAGAGATTTTAGGCTATGAAGCAGGCAGACCATGTAGGATAAAGACCATCATCTTGGGATTCAGGAGGGAGGGCCTGTTTGCAAATTCTGGTTTCTCCACTTAGTATCTTTGTGACCTACCACTTAACCTCTCTGCATTTCAGCTTCCTCATCTATAAAAACGGAGACAACAAAATCAAAGGTTATACAAGATGTAAATGAGACAACCTACAAGAAGTACAGAGCATGCTGCCAAGAACTTTGCACACTTGTTGAGTGAGTTTCCCTTCCCCTTTTAAGCAAATGTATTTCCATATAGCAGGCAGTTTTTCCCCCATGACACTGAATAATAGTTCGGAACATAAAATGTCAAGTTTTACTCATTTTACCCCGAAGTCTAAAAAAGGCAGAGGTAAGGAACGAAGCCATTTTCTCTGCATCTCCCACTCAGCCCTAAGTGGCTAAGAAACTGAGTCCAGAAGTGAAGCGGGAACAGTAGTCACATCTGTAGTGTTCATTGCTGACTTTTAACATTTTAAGGGTGTGTTCCTGAGACAGTATCTACAGCTGTTGGAAAGGTCTCTCTACTAGTCTGCCCTCTCCCCCAGTTTCAAACCACTCCACCAAAATCTTTCTTCATTCGATTTTTGTTGGAAGGTTCGGAAACCCGTGTTTTGCTGGTTGTCCTTCATGATCTTCTGTAATCTCTCTGTTAGCTTACTTCCTGAGACAGTGAACATATATTAACTTAGTGGTTGATTTGTCCATTTAATTCACATTTAA
The DNA here is from genome assembly GCF_028878055.3 of Symphalangus syndactylus. NCBI lineage: Eukaryota > Metazoa > Chordata > Mammalia > Primates > Hylobatidae > Symphalangus > Symphalangus syndactylus. The sequence continues at coordinate 62,805,119 of NC_072425.2, read as the reverse complement.
TGAGTAATTTTCACGTGGTAGCTCTGTGCTAGGCATGAGTGATTCAAAGAAGAAAGCCAAGGTTGCAGCCTCGAAGGAGCTTACTACGTAGTGGGAGAGAAAGGTGAATAAACACATCGTTACTATGGACAGGAAAGGGGAGATGAGCCCTACTGTCTTCGGGGATGGAGGTTTGGAAGAGGGTGGGAAGGATGCAAAGAAGAATCTAGTTTTGTCATTTCCGGAGGAACTGGCACCTCAGAGAATTGATAATAATAAAGAAGAGTTATCATTCCCAGTAAGTTCCTCTCTTTATCACCACTCTCAACCATCTTATGTTTTGAAAAAATATGGTATGTTACATTGGGTCCTCCAAAAAGCAGATACCAAAACAGAATGAATGTGCAAAAAAAAAAACTTATTGGGGAAGCCACTTGTGAGAAAAAACTGGGAGGAAGCAGGAGGAAGCTGGGAGAGCTGTCAGATCTTAATGGAGGTCTGACTCCTGTGAGGGGAGAGAAAAGGAGGTCGAGCCGGGTTTGGAAGAGACCTGGACTGCCATGCAGTTCTAGGGAAATTTTAGCAAGATCAATGCATAGTTATGGAGCTTGAGTTGCCTGTCACAGCAGTCGCCATCCTCCAGAATGGGCCTGGCTTAGTATCTCTGCCACACTCCGTCAATAACAGAGAACAGCCAGGGGAAGTGTGCCTTGGCATGAACGTGGTGGTGAACTTCTGTGTGCAGTAGCTTGGGGCTTTTGGTTAATTACATTCCTTGGGCTGAGCACAGTGGCTCATGCCTGTAATCACAATACTTTGGGAGGCCGAGGCAGGAAGATTGCTTGAGCCCAGGAGTTTGAGACCAGTCTGGGCAACATAGCAAAACTCTGTCTCCACAAAAAAAAAAAAAAAAAAGTAAAGAAAAATGCTCCTTAAAGTCAAACATCCGAGAGGTACACATACATGGTTTTCACATTTGTTCTATGCTGCTTAAAAATTATCCATTATTTCGTCTACATTTCTTAAAAATTATTCATTATTAATTCTTTTTCCCATTTAAAAATGCAATATATAACGAAATATGAGCTATCAAAACAAATATTGACTTGTTTAATTATATGCCTATAATTTGAAAACATATAGCCTATGTTTTCAAAATATTAGAAATAACTGCAAAATACTCATTTCTACTGCATTAATCCGCTAGGGCTCCCATAACAAAATGCCACAGTCTGGGAGGCTTAAACAACAGAAATTTATTTCTCACAGTTCCAGAGACTGGAAGTCCAAGATCAAGGTGCCAATAGGGTTGGTTTCTCCTGTGGTCTCTCTCCTTGTCCTGCAGACGGCCACCTTCTACGTGGCCTTTCTCTGTGTGCACACATCCCTGGTGTTTTTCTCTCTTTTTGTGGGCTGCCAGTCATGCTGGACTAGGAACCCACCCCTATGACCTCATTTAACCCTAATCACCACTTTAAAGTCCTTGTCTCCTGTTACATTGGGGGTTAGGGCTTTAAAATACAAATTTTGGGCTGGGCGCAGTGGCTCATGCCTGCAATTCCAACATTTGGGGAGGCTGAGGCAGGCGGGTCACTTGAGGTCAGGAGTTTGAGACCAGCTTGGCCAACATGGAGAAACCCCATGTCTACCAAAAACACAAAAAAAAAAAAAAAAAAAAAAAAACTAGCCAATGTGGTGGCACGCACCTGTAATCCCAGCTACTCAGGAAGCTGAGGCAGGAGAATCGCTTGAACCCGGGAGGCAGAGGTTGCAGTGAGCTGAGATCGCGCCACTGCACTCCAGCCTGGGCAATAGAGCAAGACTCTGTCTCAAAAATAAATAAATAAGTAAATATATGAATTTTGAGAAGACATAATTCAGTCCCTAACACCTACCTTGCATGATTTCAATAATTCCCAGATTTTTCACATTCTATGATGGGAACTTCTGCCTTGAAATGTGTACAGGGAATAAGAAGAGATAAAGAAGACCAAATCGAGGGGCACTGCCTTGGGAAAGTCTCCAAAGAAGGAGTGGGGGAGGAAGAGGAGGAAGGAAAGGAGGCGTGGTAGGGAGAAGAAGAAAAGGAGACAACTTAGCTTGTATATTTTCTCTGTCACTGTTAGCAGAGATTCCATATTTATTATTTATCAGAGATAACTAAATAATGGATAATTGTATCCTTCTCTTGTATTAGGGAGCATTGGGATAACCATAGTCCACATGGCCAGAATATGCAGCATTCTAATTTCTGTCCCTGCCACTGACTAATATGGTCATTTTGAATATTACAATTTTCTTCTATTTTTAGAGGAAATCAAATATTGCATAATAAACTGTAGCAGAAACAAGACTATGTTATGCTTCTCAGCAATTATAAATAACCAGATCAACCCTAATCAAATTGAGGGAACATTTAGAGTCTACTGAGTCCATTAGCTGTGGTGTAAGGTAAACAGAATAAAAAGAACATTCTTAACAAGAGACACAGGTCCTTGCTAGCTCTGACTATACCCTCCTCTGAATGGACATGGTGATGCACAGCACCTGGGGACCCTCAGGTGGTTAGACCTGGGGTGGATTCCTAACCCAAGATTTGCCTAACCTTACATTAGTCAAGGAAAGGTCATTGTTCCCACGTCTTCCCAGCAACCAGGCCCATAAGGTCCATTTGTTAGTGCTACTTCCTGACAGACACAGCAAAACCTCATAAGAACCCCTTCTCTTTTCTTGGGCTGGCTGCTGTGAGGTTTTCTTTCTGCAATCAAGGAAACTATCACTACTAATTTGGGGTTCAGGACTCTAGCTCAGCTGTGCCTTTCAATGCCATCAAATCTAGGAAAACACTCCAATGCCTGACTGTCTCTCAATCTAGTGTCTCTAGTACCAAAAAGGACTTTTTGTTGACGTTCTGTTTATTAGACATTATGTGATGTTTTTTATTACTCTTATTCCATATTCAAAGTGTGTGAGGCATCAGTCAGTATTGAATCACCTTAACATGGTAGCTCCATTTGCAAAGAATTTGTCTTGGCATCTGCAGATGGATTTACCTACAAATAATAAAACATACCTTGAGCTAAAGAAAAACTCCAGTTGATATTGCTTAGCAGGAAAAAGAAAAAAAAAAGAACCAATAGATGAGTTTTGAAATCAGGGTTCTTCCCATTCGTTGTGAAGCTTAGTCAACAAATGCTGAATACAGAAGAGAAAAGAACCCAGAGCTAGAAATCAGGAGGCCTAGACACTATGCCAGATCACTCAACAAATAACTCTGTGTCCTCAGGCACTTGCCCACCAGCCCTTGCAGTTTCCTTACCTCTCTGAGCATAACAACAGCTACCTGAGCTATTGACAGGGTCCTTATGGGGAGTCAGCAACAATGGATGCATAGCGGTGACTCAGTAGTTAGAATGCAACATGAACAATAGATTTTTAAAAAATGATGTACTGTCCACTGGTCTAAGTACAAGTCTGCCTTGATTATTTCAAAGTAATGCTTATGCTTCCATTTTAAAATATAAGAATGTGACATTCGAAATATATGGAAATGTCCTTTTATCCAATGCCTCCACTTCGACATGCAGAATCTACTCCTGGAAACCAGCAAATGCAGTTGGCTTGGTGTTCCTGACCTCAGGCCTGACGTGGACATGAGTTAGATGTGACTTGGACATGATGGCCGACATCAATTTTCCATTCTCATCCACAGCCCCACTTCCTCTCTTCCTATTTCAATCTTAAGTGTCATGTAGATAGAAAGTAAATCTTACTTTATATTATGCACTCTGTGCTCAAAAAATACTAGGTATTCCACAACGAATATTGTTGAACAGTTTTCAAGTCGATGAGTAAAACTGCCCTGAAAATTATTCCTTTTTATTCACTGACTATACTACCGCAACACGAATTTTCTCTTCCCCTCATTTTTATTTAGGAATCCTCATAAAACTTTAAAAATATGTTTATAATTTTAGTCCTCCAATTTGATTTAAGTTATTGAGGTCAGGAGATTTATCTTTTTTTATATTTTCTCCATGGATTTTAATGTAGCAGATGCTCAATAAACAGTGGTTGCTTGGCCAAATATTCAGTGCAACAACTGACAATTCATTTTAAAAAAAAAAGTGTGTATCAGTTGTGTCATGAATTGACTGATGAACTCTTCAATCTTTTAATACCCAAATTAACTCTTCTTCTCATTTTTGAGGAACAGTGGTTCGAATTAAATATGTCTATATAGGACAGTAGGAAAGTCCTAATGAATGAATGAAATATGTCCATATAGGACATTAGGAAACATTGTTAATTCTTAACCTTTTTGTTCATATTTTATACTATTGTATTACTTACCATATATCCTGAAAGTCTTCTTTATTTTAATGGGGAAAAAGATAGCAAAAGAATGTGTAAGAGACACTTTTGGGAAAAGAACATAAATCAAATTGGAAGTTTTCTAGTATGAAAAGGTTTCTCTTAAAAAAAAGCATTCACAAAATAAAACAAGTCAGCATTCTCAATGCTGGAAAATGACAGTGACTAAAAAAGTCTTTCCGCCTGTGTGAGCACTGTCCTCTGTCCCATCTCTAGTGCTGGGTAATGCAGAGATATAATTTATGATGGATTCACAAACAAAATGGTCAATGGTTCAGCACAAACCAAACATGAGCAGACACATTTCTAAACCCAACCGTCATGCTGCTTACACAATCTGTTGATCCATTGAACAAATATATGTTGAAAGATTAAGCGGGAGTTGACTGCCATTCAGGAAGATAAATGTAGAGTAGACTCATTTTCCGCCTGAGTTAATGCTTAAGGATTTGTATTAGAAGGATGTTGGGGAGGGCAATGTCTGCGGGGGGGTTGGGGGGAAGGGAAATTCCAGTCACCCAGATCTTTAGAATGAGATTATCTCGCTAAGGACCTCACACAGAGGCCGTTGCCAGACATCTTTCACACCCTGGACTGTCTTTTCCCCTTACTCTTTTATTGTGGCAAAAAAAAAAAAAAAAATTCAAGAAAATAAACTAGTGCTGCAGGAGCGCTTGCCTTGCCTGTTCAGGCCTTGTTGATGGAATGATAGGAGACAGATTGTCTTATACAGTTCAGTTTGAGATTTCAATGGGGAGAAAAGAGTCAGGCTGTCATAAAGGCACATTGTTATCCAGCTGTCTCAGAAAAGGTCTGTGAGCCATTAAGCTATAGAGAGAATTGAAAGCCTGAAGCTGGAAACACGGTGTCCCTGCTAGTAGGGCCAGTGCCATCCCCACGCAGAGAACAGGGCCAACCTTGATTCAACTCATCTTGTTGACACCTTCCTCAATTGGGGTACGAGGCTAGGCTTCTGGAGTTGCAATTGTTATCTTTGTTGGGCCGAAAAAGACAGCCCTTCACTGCTGTTGATCTTGTTATAAGTGTTTGAGCTTCACATCAGAGCTTTGTTAGAAAGAAATAAAAGAGGAGATAGAGGAGGAAGAGGGGAAGGAAGAAGGAAAGAAAGGAAGGGAGCAAGGAAGGAAGGAAAAAGGGAAAGAGAACAAAAGAGAAAGAACAACCATTTGTACAACATAAGACGGATTTTCTTGATTTGTAAACCTGGGACATGGCTACAATACAATAATGCAACCATGCAGCTTCCTTGTTTAGCAAACTGTGAACAATTTTTAGAGCCATCCAACAACTCTGGCCTGGTCAGGAATGCATTCAAACAGAAAACCACTGAGCACTGCAAAAAAGAGATGGATCTTGACCTACCAGAGTACGTGTGCCAATAAATGCACTGGAAAGCAATTCACTTTGATTCAACATTTATTGAGCATCCGTATAGGTCATGACACAGGAGCAGAAACCACACAAACTTACAAAAGACATGGGTTTTGCCCTTGCAAAGTACATATGCCAACAAAGACCATGTGGACGTGTACAGAATGTTGTGTAGCTGTCCAGGAGAGATATGTTTCCTTTTGTATTGAAGAGTAAGTTGAATCTTCTAAGTTGAGAATAATTTTAGGCAATTGCTAGATTTACACAGTGCTGTGAAGAAGTGAAGAGAGATGAGCATGGAAAGTTTCATATATATGGGGTAGACATAAAGGCCAAAGAAGAAACAGTATTCAAAGTAAGCTAAGAACATCTTTATTTGCCAAGCAAAGTGATGAGTTTGTAGATCAAGTAGGTGTTGGGTAAAAAATGACTGATGAAAGGTCTTGAAATTATTTTTAGCCAGTCATATGAGCCCTTGTTTTTCACTTTTAAGTGCATCTAGTGCAAGATGAAGAGTGGCTAAGACATAAATGGATGCACATAATTCTCTAAATCAGATCTCTTTGGGTTGTTCTTTTTAACTTTTAATTTTGTTTTTTCTCTTGATATTTCCTACCCTGACTCATCACAGTTCTCCAAGTTGAAGAAGTTAATGACCAACATATTCTAGCCCTCTGTATCAATTTCTTGTTGTCATTTTATTTCACTGGAAAATTCTGTTGAGATTTTAAATGATGCCATGCAACAGCTGGGTATGGGCCATTTCTTTACCATAACATTCCCATCTTCTCAATACCACCATTATTAGCTTTATCCTTCACCATCACTTGACTTCCAAATAAAACTAACTATCTAATAGCATAAGTCTCAGTCAAGTTTTAACTTTTGGATCTGTGGGTCTGCAGCTCAGTTTATTCCACTGTATCTTAAGCAAACATCATTGACTTTGTTTTTTTTTTTTCCATAGGTTTTTGGGGAACAGATGATGTTTGGTTACATGAATAAGTTAACCAACAATAATAAGTGTTGATTTCTGAGATTCGGTGCACCCATCACCTGAGCAGCATACACTGTACCCAATTTGTAGTCTTTTATCCCTCACCCCCCTTCCACCCTTTCTCCCTAGTCTCCAAAGTCCATTGTTTCATTCTTATGCCTTTGCATCCTCATAGCTTAACTTCCCCTTATGAGTGAGAGCATATGATCAAACATCATTGACTTTCAATCTTAAGCATTGACTTTTAATCTTAAGCATCTGATCTTTCCTCTTCTTGGATAGCTAGTGCTTAGCAAGTCAAAACTTTATAAAAATAGGAAAGAAAAAAAAAACAGTGAATTCACTGGAAATGGTTTGCAATGTAAAGAAAATATGACCATCTGGATTAAATTACTGTAGGTTATGGACTGAGCTGTCTGTTTGGCTTGGTTTGGGGTGAAGGGAAGTTACACTGTATCTAACAGTGCAGTGTCAGAGAGTACCATTCTATGAGCAACTTTTGTCTTCGTGTAAGACTATGCCATTGGATAAGCAAATCTGTGTGAATCTTGCACATGATGAAGGTTGGAAAGCATTCCTAGATATATTCACGCAGCTTCCTAAATCTCTTTCTCCTCTGCCCTTGGGTGCACAGGGAACATAAGGAGTATGTTACCCTCTCACCAGCTCCAATTGCCTCAGGTCCAGGTGAGCAGCTTTGTCTTAAAATAGCTCCATAAGCGAGTATAAGCTAGCTGATAGCAGAGCCTAATCAGAGAGCCTTTTTATCCAAGAAGGGCAGGAACTGGTACAGGCTCTCCTGATTGACTTGTGGCTGTCCAGGGAAGGAAACAGGGTGGATGTGGGCTCAATGCTACTTTGGCAGGAGGTAATACTA